>NW_006408690.1:46056-60430 GCF_000296735.1 Chrysochloris asiatica
ACTCCATGGCACATAACAACAACAACAACAACATATTCCCCATATGAATGAACAAAATAGAAAAATTACTCTTAATTGTTATCATTCCTCTCTAGTCTCATCTCCACACGCCACCTGGATGCCCACCTAGTGAGATTTCTACCTGTTTTATTTTAAAAGCTAGTTATATAATCTACCTCCTTACCATTTGTTAATGGCCAAACGTGTTTTTAAGACATATGTCTTAAAATACGGTATGCAGATACCGTTACACAAAATTTAGTTTTTGTTATTTAAGATTAATTTTACCTTTTTCCCTCAGTTACTATTTTTTATCCTTTTAGACTTTCTGGTGTGGTGTTGTAGGATAAGCACTGGACTACTAACCACAAGATTGGCGGTTCAAACCCACCAGCCACTCCTTGGGAATCCTATTGTTGTTGTTAGTGCCTTGGAGTTGATTCCGGCTTATTGCAACCCTGTGTAGTGTTTCCAAGCCTCATCTTTCTCCTGAGGAGCACCTGGTGGGCTTAAACCACACACCTCATGGTTCACAGCTCAGTGTTTAATGTACATAGCCACCACACTACTTCAATGCTATGATGGTTGCGGTGCATCGGAACCGACTGGACAGCACGTAACAACAGCAATGCAGTTGTGTAGGCCCAATGATCTTTTGTCTTACTCCCTTGCCAGGAAGAAGAAAGTTTCCTCCAAATCAGATGTAATTTGAAGCCAGATAAAAAGAAGGAAAAGAAATCAGGAAGCAGTAACTAACTCTGTTTTTATTCTCTAGTCATCCTAAGTGGGTTCTAGATATTTGAAACATTGTTACTGTTGTTGTTTCATTTTGTATGGGTTTTTTTGGGAATTAGCAATAGGGTCACCACTTTATTATTTATTGTACCTGATACACCCTGGGCGTTCTGCTGATACATTGCCCACGGTGGCTCCTTCACATTGATGAAATGAGTTTATCTATAGCTTCTGCCCTTTTGATCAGTTACTGTTTGTGTGGTCTGCTCTCGTGTCGTGGGGAATTTAGCCAGATGTCCCTTGCTGGCTGAGCCATTCCTTTTTGTATGGTATGACCTGCGAAGTCCTGCTTTGCTTGCTCTCCAGGAGCCAGACCTTTGTTTTCATTGAGACTTACTTTTGGAAGACCGGATGGGAGAGGTAGTTACAAACTATCAGCGCTGATATGCTACAAAACTTGTCATGTGGTTGCTCCAGTCATTGTGGAGTGAGCCACAAAACCTTTCATCAGATATACTCTCACACAGTGACCTTGAGATTGGCACTCCTGGTCCAAGGCGTTGAGCATCTGAGTCATGAGGGTGTCCTGTGATCCGAGAGAGACCTTGTGATTGGGAACTGGGTGTTGAGGATAGATGGAGGAATGGGATCTATGAGGATGAGGAAATGGAGGAAGAGTTGAAGTGGGGTAGGGATTGCTTAAGAATTTCTATACCAAGTTAAGTTTAGAGGATGCAGAACAGACTAGCCTTTTAGGGTGGGAGACTATGTGTTGGAGTGGGTATTGTTATTGTTAGCTGCCATCAAGACAGCCCACAGCTCATGCCAACCCCATACAAAACAGAATGGACCACTTCCTGGTCCACCCCCATCCCTATGATTGGTTGCAGATCAGACCATTACGATCCACAGGAGTTTAATTAGCTGATTTTTCAGATGTTGATCTCCAGTCTTTCTTTCTAATCCATCTTAGTCTGAAACTTCCAATGAAACTTCTTCCGTATCAGAGCAACACACAAGATTCCAATGGTAGTCTGGTAGTTGGTACACATGAGGTGCCTTGGCCAGAAATCAAACCCAGGTATTCCATGTGGAAGGTAGAATTCAACCCTTGTTGCAATGGGTACGACAACAACAAACTTACTGCCATCAGACTAAATTGTTATTGTGAGTGCTGAGCCTGAATATTCTGGGCTCTCCAAAAACTGCCTGCCCCTTATGGGGTTGAGGGACCAAATCAATGGTGTTCAAGTAATGTACCCTCAAAGTGTTCCATTTTGGTGCTACATAATTGTACTTTGCGTGACTATTTCAAAGAGCCCGAGGGGGCACAGTGGTTCAACGCTCAGCTGCTAACCAGAAAGTTGGTAGTTCAAACCCACCAGCCCTTCCATGGGAGAAAGATGTGGCAGTCTGCTTCCATAAAGATTATAACCTTGCAACTCTCTGGGCAGCTCTGTGTCCTGCAGGGCCTCTATGAGTCAAGGTAGTAGGTTTGGTTTGCACTATGAAACCCAGCATAATGTGTAACATTCCTGGCTCGGTGTTTCTGCACTGCTGGAATCTCCCAAGGACAAGAATAAGGAAGCTGCTGTGGGAAGTCTGCTGGTCCTTCCCTGGAAAAGGGACATCAACCTTTGAGATATGCTCGTGTTCAAGATTGTAATCGATCAAGGGCACAAATTCCATGGGCTTCTTTAGAGCTGTATCTTAAGCCGACTAATAGCGACCCTGCACAGGCTTTCAAGGTTGTACATCTTTACAGGAGCAGAACATCACCTCTGTATCCCACGAAACTGCTGGTGGATGCAAACTGCTGACCTTGTGCTTACCAGCCCAATGGCAACCCATAAGTGCTTGATATATAAGGTTTCATAAATGAATGTATATTATAAAAAAGCAGTTAGTATGTGTTCAAGGCAGGTGGGCTCGACATCATCTCTATTTCATTCTTTTGTTGCTTCTGTTTTGTTTGGTACAATCCGTCTGCTTTCTCTCTTTCCCCTGTGGTTCACACTACAGGTCTCTTGGCCATTTGAGCCCTCCCACCCCATGCCCATTAACATCTTTCTCTTTGTCACTATTCCAAAGGAATTCAGGATAGGGAATGTCAGCTGAGAAGGTGCCAAGGCTGGCCCTTCCACAATGGCCGGAGAATCTCAGTGAGCTTTTACAAAAGTAAAAAGTATCAAATAGTCCTATCCTGACTTAATTTGTACTCTTAATTCTACCCCATTGCTCAACAATGTGGTTGTGATTGCAAATTAGTTTTCTCTTTCCCCTTTAACTTGATTTTCCAATCATTGTCTCTCCTTCTAAAGAAGAGATCATGGAAGAAGACTCTGTGAGAGTCCCTATTTTTCCCAAGTTAGGTTTTAATGACATGACCAAGAGTCTGTTACTCTGACCTGAAGAATCTACTTCAACCAGCTTTTTGGTATGAAATGGCAGCTCCAGATGACATGTTCATACATTCCCTTCTCTCATCAAACCTGGAGATCCCTTTACCCTCCCCCTGTGTTTTGCCTTCAACTACACTCTCACCTCCTGGAACATAATTTCCTCCTGACTCTGGTGCTGGTTTCTAGTAAACTCAGATAAGAGTTGGCGAGTGAATGAAACTTTTTTTCTGCGTTTCTCCCTATGCATCCTTCTCTTGTCATGTCTTTAGATTGTGTCAGTATGAGAAGATGTTTACTGAGATTTCCCAGGGCTAACACTAGAATGTAAGTCTAGGACCAGTTTTAGAAAACATAGTTTTTGCACTTAAGATACATTTAGACCCATATTTCTTAAGTATCACCTACAAGAAATGACCTTACCAGTTGCTCCTCGGAAACCCTATACAGGGTCACTATTAGTCAGAACTGACTCAACAGCACTTAACAACAAAAACAACAACCGTATTTTTGCCTCAAACCCTACAATGTTGAGTTCTACATCAGGCATATTTGTTTCCGGTGACTGCTCTAACAAATAACCACAGACTTAGTGACTTAAAACAAATGCAAATTTAGAATCTTGCAGATCTGGAAGGTTAGAAGTCCAGCACAGGTCTCAACGAGCTAAAATTAAGGTGTCTATAGGGCTGTGCTCTCTCAAGAGGTTTTAGGAGAGAGTTTGTTTCTTTGCCTTTCCAGCTTCTAAAGGCCACCTGCATTCTTTGGCTTGTGACCCTTTTGCCAGTTTCGAAGCCAATTTGTCTGCTACTCTCTTGCCCTCACTCTGACCCACCTACCTCCCGCTTTCATTTATAAGGAACCTTGTGGCCACACTGGACTCCCTAAATCATACAGAATAACCTCCCCAGCTCAAGACCCTTCACTCACAGATTTATTTATTTATTTATTTATTTATTTATTTATTTATTTATTTATTTATTTGCCACAGAAGGTAACATAATCACAGGTCCCAGAGATTATAGGACATGGACATTCTTAGGGATGTGGTGTATTCAGCCTATGGCATCAGGAAGCCATGTTGATGCACTGAGACTGCTCTAAAACCATGACTATCAAAATCAATTTTCTGATGTCTTGTTTTATTTTCAGATGCAGAGAGAAATTGTTTATGCAAGAGGAGATGGTTCTGGTACCTCTCGACCTGGATCTACAGCTCATCCCCCCTATGCAATTCCAAATTCTCCTCCGTCCACTCCTGTGCCCCACTCCATGCCTCCTTCCCCATCCAGAATCCCTTATGGGGGCACCCGCCCAGTGGTTGTTCCTGGCAATGCCACCATCCCCAGGGACAGACTCTCCAGCCTGCCTGTCTCCAGATCCATCTCACCGAGCCCGAGCGCCATTTTGGAAAGAAGAGATGTAAAGCCGGATGAAGACATGAGCGGCAAAAATGTTGCAGTGTATAGAAATGAAGGCTTCTATGGCGACCCCTACATTTATCATGAGGGACGGATGAGCATCGCCTCTTCCCATGGCGGACACCCTCTGGATGTCCCCGACCACATCATCGCATATCACCACCGCACGGCAATCCGGTCAGCTAGTGCTTATTGTAACCCCTCTTTGCCAACAGAAATGCATATGGAACAGTCACTGTATAGACAGAAATCGAGGAAATATCTGGAGAGCCACTTGCCTACTCTGGGCTCCAAAACACCGCCCGCCTCTCCTCACAGAGTCAGTGATTTGAGGATGATCGACATGCACCCGCATCATAATGCCCATGGGCCTCCTCACACCCTGCAGCCAGAGCGGGCGTCCCCAAGCCGCCAGTCCTTTAAGAAGGAGCCAGGCACCTTGGTGTATATAGAAAAGCCACGGAACACTCCAGGATTATCCAGCATGGTGGACCTTGGCCCTCCGCTAATCGAGAAGCAAGTTTTTGCATACAGCACTGCTACCATACCCAAAGATCGAGAGACCAGGTAAGGTGTGGGGAGGTGCACAATAGCTGTGCACACTCAGGGTCTGTGTGTGGGGGGGAATCTCTACGGAGATGGGGCTATTCTACAGAACTCAGAACAAGACAACTAACGTGGGCTGAGTACCAGCCTTGAGGAGAGCTCTCTCTAGATGTTGCGAAGGATGCAGAGTGGAGACAAAGGTCCTCCTTGTCTGCAAAGAGTTCCAACTTGGTGGGATTATGGGAAGCACGTCAGTAGCCATGTTATAGGATTAATTAAATTCTTGGTGAACATGTTATAGAGATTAATTGTGCAGGCCTCCTGAGCATGGGTTCAATGGCCTCCTTAGGTAGCACAAATGGTTAACACGATTGACTTGAAAGCTTCCACCCAGAGACACCTCGGAAGAAAAGCCTGGCAATCTACTTCTGAAAAATCAGTCCTTGTAAACCCTACAGAGCACAGTTCTACTCTGATCCATGTGGGGCCAGTGTGAGTTAAGACTCAATGGAAACCGGTTAAGTTTGATATGGCTCTTTATCATTCGAGCAGATATGAATCCATTAGAACAAAATTGGGATTAATAGAAACTATCTGGACGAGTAGATCAAGCGATCCTAATTATTGATCGGCACTGAAAATAAGTGAATGGTTCAAGTTTTAACTATGCGAGATGGCCAATTGTGTTTTTCCTTGTGGAATGTAATTTTGTTGTCTCCTCTGTTCTGGGAAATGGAAAGAATGTGTCATTGTCTGTCTTTTAAGATGATAAACATGACTTTGCTTGAAAGTAGGATGGTTTCGATTTAATACTCATTTGGGAGTGGTGCTAAGATCAGCAAAAACATTTCTAGTGAATGAGACACTCTGGGTATTTCTATTTCTTCTGTGGTATATGTGAGGGGGCTTTCAAAGTTGGTGGGGGAAATTCCATGATCTTTACATTCATTTTTCCATGAACTTTTAAAAGCCCCTTTGCATCTTTTTTTTCTAATTTACCTGCCTGGAACCTTCAGACAATATTTTGAAACCCCCGCTTAATCCACATAGTACAGGTATCTCTCTCTTTTAGAAAGTTTGCTTTATGCTATTTTAGTTTTTTAAAAGACCAACGTTACTACCTGTTTTCACTAACCAAAAGAAATCCAAAGAGGATTTTCACTTTTATGAAAAAAGGTGAAAAGTGAAACTAGCGTTTAGCATTTGTTTTGCAGTTAGCTGTTAAAGAAGGCAGCCTGCACCCAACTATCAAGAGTGGTGTCACCAAGCTCCTTCCCCGGGAACTACAGTCAGCATCTCAGCCCCAAGTGTCTGGAAAAATTAATGAAAAAAATAATGGAATTTTTCCAGAAACTTTTTAAGTCCCCTCATATAAGTTGTTTTTGGGGGTGTGTTTTAGGTTTCATGTATTTAGTATAATTTAATAGGTTATTTTTGGCGTCTGGGAATGCTCAAACATTTTTCCCATATAAACTAATGGTATATGCGTGTTCACTTATGACATTTCTGCTTAGGGAAAGTTCCATAGGAACGTTCTACTTTCAGATAGTGTCGGGAACCTGTAATAGAAAATTTAATTTTGGTGGAAGGAATTTCTCCAGACTGAACTGGCTGAAGAAAATCAATATAATTATAGTCATAAAGGTTATAGTCAGAGAAGTTGAGTCCAAATGAGGGTAAGCATTACATCTGCTGCCACATATGAATTCAGAAGGGGTGTGAAGGATAACATCTAGGTGTTCTGTTACTTGGTCCTATTAGAATGACTGTTCTCTCTCCATCAATAATAAGGTAGTCATTGTTGATGTTAAGTGCTGTCGAGTCAGTTCCAACTCATAGCAACCCTGTACAGGGTTTCCAAGGAACAGTTGGTAGGTTTGAACTGCCAACCTTGTAGTTCACAGTCCAGTGCTGATCCTACAGCGCCACACCAGGAGTCAATTAAGGTAGTATCACATACTATTCCATAACCTTGTTTAAAAAAAAAAAAAAAAAAAAAGATCACAGTTGTGAATGGAATGTACATACAAGTTGAAACGTCCCTGTCCTCTTAGCGGAGCTTTTAATGAAACAGCTGTCCCTCCTTATCTATTCACTCACAGCAGAGAGATTCCAAGATGGTAGAAAGAGAATACACTTGAAAATTGGGGAGTCATTAATTCAACCACAAATTCTAACTTTCTCATAGAGTTAGAATCAAGCCAGCAATAATGATTGGCTTGATTATGTAGTAAAAAGAATCAAGAGTTGGAAAATGATACTCTTCCCCCACCCCCCCCAAGTCGTTGTCATTGTTGGTTGCTGTCAAGTTGTTTTCCAGTTATGGTGACCATGTGTACAGAGTAGAACTGCTCCACAGTGTTTATAAGAATGTGACCTTTTAAAAGCATTTCCAAACCTACCCCTTTGGGTAGGTTAGCATTACCCACCTTTCAGCAAGTATCTGAGCACTTAACAGTTTGTGCCTCCAAAATCATTAGGAATTGAAATTCTGAGGATAAAAGGAGGGGCCATTCATCCTGACAAGGAGTAGCAGAGGGGTGTGGTGTGAACACTACAGGCTCCTTGCAGCAGGCCAACATCACAAGACAGAGGTAATCTACCAGGACCTGCCTAGAAAGGCACAGTAGTAGTAAGATTAAGGTTGGTAAGCTTGTGCTGTATGGTCCACAGAAATGGGGCACATAATTTCCACTACTGTGGAGCGTAAGAAGCTAGTAGGGATATGATGGGATTTGAGGACATGAGAATTTAGTCTGGAAACATTTTTAATCATCCATTTCCAGAATATAATGTTGGGTGCCAGAACCCATCATCCCAACCATCCCAACATCCCCTTAACCCCACCCTGAACCACCATGAGCTGTTGTCATATTTCCATATTTCCACTGTCATATTTCTGGGCAGTGATGATAGCTCAGTGATAGAATTCTCACCTTCCAAAAGAGAGACCCAGGTTCAATTCCTGGCCGGTGGCTGTGTGTGTAGCTACCACTCATCTGCCAGTGAAAACTTCCATGTGGCCAGGGTGTTGAACAGGAAGAAAGTCCTGGCAATCTACTTCTAAATATTAACCATTGAAAACCCTGTGAATCACAACAATCAGATCCTGTTATGTGTGGGGTCCTGTGAGTCTAGGGCCAACTTGACAGCAGCTTATAACAGCAAGCAGGTTCTAGACACATTTTAGACAACAATGGTGTCTCTGACTTCTTCCCAGAATGTAGTAGAGTATCAACATTTTCATAGCTTACTGCATATCATTGGACCCAGTTTCCCAAGGGATTTGGTTAGAATAAAACAACATTAAAGCTCTGTTTAACATGTCTCTCTATATTGCTGCCTGGCCAGAATCCCAAAGAATTTTAGCTTTAAGTAGAACCAGTGTTCTTTTAGCCTCTGCTTCCTCTTTAAAAAGAATTTTCTAACCTCAGATATTTCCATTTTACCAAGCCTCAGAAAATTCCATGGATTTCTGTGACAAGTTTAAAACCCTTTTTTAAAAATTCCAAATTATCTTCTATTTCTGGCATCACTAAAAATGTATAAATTGATTGAAAACGGTTTGTGTTCACCAAAAAACAGATTATCATTATCATCACAACCATCTTCTGACAGTTATTTTTAGGTTGTTGGGAGATTTTTTTATGCCTCAAAATGTAAAATAATCCAGGAAGAGTTTTATCACCTACCTTGCTGAGATCATTCCTCACCTGTTAGTCATCTCCACTCCAGGGGCTAGAATTGGAGTGCTTGTGTGTCTATGGGCTGGCAAAGTCGTCTCCTTCTGACACCCAGCAACACACACCTGTCTCATTGAGAGTTGCTATTGGCTCCTGTTGTGGTGCTGTAGGATCAGCACAGGACAGTGAGCTACAAAGTCAGCAGTTTCAAATCCACCAGCAGCTCCTTGTTTCCAAGGACCCCTATACAGGGTCACCATGAATCAGAACTGACTAGATAGCCTTTAATAACAACAATTGCTGAGGAACATAAACAACCCTCACTTAACTCAACGAAGACACATGATGAAGAATGTAAAATAGAGTCTGGAACTTTTGCCCCAGCACTGCCAACCAGCTCTTTACTGTTACCTAGCTAGGTAAGATCATGGGACCTCACAGAGAGTGAGAAATGTCTGCTTGTGCCTCTTCTCTAACTTTCTTTTGGAAAGCTTGGTCACCAGGCTGACATGTAGTATTGCTGGACAGTATCAGTAATAGGAAGAAAGATAGCATTGATGGAAGTTATCATTTATTGAGAGCCTTTGATGGACTAGGCACTATGTTAAATCGTTTCCACACATCATACAATGTAATCGTCTTGACCACTTAGTAAGGTATATACTGTGGTCATTTCCATTTTACAAATGTGGAAACTGAGGATTAGAGCAGTTAAGAAACTTGCCCAAGGTTACAAAGCCAAGATACGGCATAGAATGTCCATGAACCTGGGTTATTAAAGTATGGGTTTTTTCCACTGGGCAAAAGTCTGTCTGGTAAGTGGGAACTAAGAGGCCCACCTTCACCCTACAGAAGAGTAAATTCAGGAGTGAAATCAGAGCATTTCAGTCAGAATTCTTCAAAAATGGTTTTACAACTAGATGCTAAGTAACTTTTCTTCAAGGATATTTACAATCATAACTGCAGTTGAATTTGCATAATTATTCTGCTAAATATATACATACTATTTGAAGAACAAGTACTCTAGCTAGTATATTAGCACAATTTTTATACAGAAATAAGTGAAGAAGAGATCATTTTGGGTAAATTTTATTTTTCAGAAAACTAACATGAGTACTGTATCCTAGGGTGAAAAAAGTACACCAGAAACTATCATCAAAACACAGAATTATAGTCTGCTGTCTAGCATATAGCACGATGTTATCCTAGAAATATTTAATCAGCTAAAGTATTTTTAATGAGCCTTCAACCCTTAAAAGTCTAACTTCCTGAGCATAGAACCCAATAAACTGCCAAACCAATTTCTGTGCAATTTCATAATATTAAAAAGCAAATAAATTTGAGAGTGCTTTTTATGTGAGGCTCTCCAGTGAAATTTTATATCTAAGATGTAAGACTACAAAAACACAGGAGGGAGACTGGGAAATCTGTAGCTGTGCTTTATTTGGGGCGCTGCTGGATTCATAGGCTGTTCAGAAGAGCACTTCTGTGGAATAAACAGAGTAACCGCGTGGCTTTAGAAATCAGAGAGAACGTGCCTTTCTCTCCTATCCGTAACCAGGAAATTTTCAATGCTAGCACCTTTTTTGAGGGATCTTGATTTTGTAAAAGCTCTATTGACTTGAAAATAGAGAGTTTAAAGACTAAGAACTCTTGATTCTTGTTTGTAGGCATATTCTTTGATCGAATGGATTTGGCATCACTTTCCCTTTTTAAAGATGCTTCAAGAAAGCATTTCCTGAGAGATGACACATTGCTTTTAGACAATCTGAAAAAAAATAGTGTATATCATACAAAAAGTCAGTTACCATCCAATCAACTCTAATCTGTGTGTTAAGAGTAGAACTGGGTTCCATGGGGTTTTCCATGGCTGATTTTTCGGGGTGGGTTGCCAGGCCATTCTTCCTAGATGCCTCTGGGTGGATTTGAATGTGTAACCTCTCAATTTGCTGCTGAGAGTATTAACCTTTTATAGATATTACCCAGGAACTCTGTATATAACACAAATTATAGTGAGGATCTCCTCCTGATGAGTAACCTAAACATTTGATGGGCATGAACACGTAGGGTAGAGTAGCAGATTACAACTGCTTCAGATTTAAGGAGAGCAGTTCTTTTTGAGCATCTAGAAAGAAAAGTATCTTGACTGATCAGGTGACTGTAGACCCAAATGGGTGGGACCCCGAGAGAGAATAGTCACAAGTAACCCTGAGAGAGCACTGGAGACATGGAGTATGTGACAAGTAACTTAATGGAAGAGGCTCTATCTTCCTCCGATTATAAAATCACTTCATTAAACAGTATCATTATTTCTGTGCAGGGCACATAAAACAGCCCTTAAGAATTGTAAAATTCTTGGACACTTACGCTTTACTATTTTCTATTTATAGTTTGGATCATATAGTATAAAATGTCTTTATTGAAAGAACACTCAAAAATCAAGGCTGCTTATTGCAAAGTGTCTACTAACTTCGCTTCCAAATGTATATACCAGAATCCCATCTAATGAAATACGATTTTTCAACACACAATTCAAACTGAGATCATGTTTCGTTACTTTTCTGCACCTGTGATTGTCAGCAGCTGCCATGACAACACCAGGCACAAAGGATGGAAATACTGCCCAGCCCTGCACCATTGTTATGATTGGCTGCTGATCTGACCACTGTAATAACGTAGGGTTTTCATTGGTTGATTTTTGGAAGTAAATTTCTAGGCCTTTCCTCTTAGTCCATCTTAGTCTGGAAGCTCCCCTGAAACTTGTCCAGCTTCATAGCAACATGCAAGCCTCCACTGACAGTCAGGTGGTGACTGTGTATTGGGGCCATTGGTTGGGAATTGAACCGAGGTCTCCCACAAAGAAGGTGAGAATTCTACCACTGATCCAACACTGTCCTCTTCTGCACGTCAAACAGCTAAATTCCACAAGTGTATTGTATTTAATCCTAGCTCTATCTGCCCACCCACATCTGGATAAACAGAAGTCAAGTGAGATTTCATGGTGACATCAGAGACTTAGAGACCCAGAAGCGCTTGTCACGGGCCAGTTGGAAAGAAGAAAAGTATGCACAGGTGGAAACCTGCATACTAACCAGTAGCTCGCTTCGGTACTTAATCATTTCACATTACTTTCGCATTTTAGGAAGATTAGACATCATTGTGTTGGTAGCTTTCAGGGACAGGATGGACCTTTGGTTTAACAGTTGAGCAAATATAAGTTTAAGTCCGTATATATGTCATTTAAAGATGGTTACTGTGACTGGCAGCGCTTTGAAAATTGTCTAAACCATGCTTTATCCTGGATGATTCAGTAAAGAATGATTACAGTATCCTTTTCCTGCATGTACAATCAAAAGTGAGCCACAACAGAGCTCTCCTAAGTAGTGAGAGTCGGAATCTCTCCAAGGCAGACTGCCTCAGCCTTGGCAGTATTGACATTTTGGGCTGGATAATTCTTTGTTGTGGGAGCTACTCCGCACACTGTAGGATGGTTAGCAGCATCTCAGCCTCTCCTCACTGGATTCCATCCTTCTCTTCCCCAAGTCATGTCAATCAAAAAGAGCTCCAGACATTTCTAGATGCCCCCCAGGGACAAAATGCTCTCAGTTAAGAAGCACTGCTCTACAGGAAAGTTGAACTCGCTCTACTGAATGAAATGGAGAAATGAAAGAATATGAATCAAGGAATGTAAATCATAACAACGGTCATGACAATTACCTTAGTGCTGTCCTTTACCAGATGGTCAAACACTGTCATTACTGATAGAACTTGCTGTTATTTCTTTGCTTCTGTCAATCAGCTAATCAGCCATTTACTGCAAGGCAGTGTTTAAGAAGGTGGACCACAAAGCCGGACTACCTGGATTCAAATTCCACTTCTAACGCTGGGACTTTTGGCCAACTACTGAATCTGCCTCTGCCTCGGTTCTCTCCTCTGGAATAGGGATCATAACTGTACCCACCTCATAGGATGGAACCACTCATTACACATTTAAATTGTTAAGTGCTGTGCCTGGCGTATAGTAGGTGAACACAGTTCCTACTTTAAGCAAAGATCCTAACTCATTACCATTGAGTGGATACTGGTTAATAGTGACTGTATAGGATAGAGTTCTGGTGTGGTGCTGTGGGTTAATGCACTGAACTGCAAAGTCGGTTTGAACTGCATCGTTAGTTGTTCGAGCTCACCAGCCACTCCTAAGAAACCCTATACAAGATCATTATGGGTTGGAACTGACCTGATGGCAGTTAACAACAACATAGGAGAAAGTAGAGTGTCCCACAGAGTTTCCAACACTCTAGTCTATGGAAGCTGACATCTTTTCATCTATTGTAGCAGCTGTTGGCTTTGAGCCACCAACCTTTCAGTTAATAGTCGACAGCTTAACTATTGTGACACCCAAGCTCCTACATGCATTCTACTAAATGCTGTGGAGTAAGCATTCTACTAAATAGGGAGATAAACCCACAGCCATCCAAAGCTGGTTAGGGGCCTTCTGGCCCAAATAGCAGCTTAGTCAGAGACAGCACACTGTCCCCTTAGAGCACAGACCTGAAAAACCACATGAAGCAGATACAGCAGCCAGTCCTGGTACCTTGAGTATAGAATGCAAAGATAAAGAACTAGATTGAAAGTGATTAGAAGAAGAAACTGGTTGAAAACAGTGAACAGAAGGAGACAGAGTATAGGGTCCTTGCCAGCAGAGCGTGTCCACTGTGAGGTTAAGGCAGCAGCAACTGTGGGCAAAAAACATGGAAGTCAACTTCACAGACTCTCCAGCAGGACAGGGTGTAACTGTGGAGACATGCCTGGAATGAAATAAGGCTGCGGTTGCTGGTTTTAGCCAACAGGAAGCGTCCAGGTGCTCTGTACAGTGTGAGGAGAAGATCATGCTGCCTGTTCCTACTTTCCTAATGATTGACAGCACAATCCCCCCCAACTCCCTGCTGTCCTAATTACTGAGGACCAAAGTCCAAAACCCTCTCACCCCCCAGCCCAGCCACTGCCCACTAGAGCCTCCCCACTGCCACCACTCCCTCCTGCCTGACACCCCAGTGGATCAGGAATGCAAAAGGTATGTACAGGGCCCTACAACCGATCAAGAAAGAGATACTGGAAAACACAGACAAAACTCCAAAAGAATTCAGGAAAACAACAAGAAAAATACACAATTAGAAATCATACCAAACAGAAAATAGAAATTTAGAGCTTGACACTACAATTCCAGAAATAGCTATTGCATTGGAGCAGAAAGGAATAGAGTTGAATCAATGGAGGACAGAATCAGCAAAAGAGAGGCCAAATCTCTTGATACCAATATATTAGATGAACAATCAGAAAAAAGAATGAAGTAAAAATGAAGAAAGCTTAAGAGTTACTGGAAGACCACCAAGAGAAGTAATTTGCACATGATCAGAATTCCAGAACTTACAGGAAACCAAAAACAGCACATAGAAATGTTTTGAAGATCTGATGGCAGAACACTTTCCTAATACTGAGAGATAAGATATTTACTCAAGAAGTTCAACAAACTCTAAATAGGATAGACGCCAAAACAAAAATCATAAAGACATATCATAATCAAACTTTC
>NW_006408690.1:60740-61510 GCF_000296735.1 Chrysochloris asiatica
TGACTCAACTGCACTTAAACACAAGAATTATATATTCACCAACATTGCCCCTCCACCCAAAATATCATGTTGAAATTAGGATATTTCCAGAATATGGTAATTAAGATTTTTAACCAAACTTATGAGAAATATTAAACAGAGTCCTCTGAACAAAGAACAATGACAAAAAAAACATTAAAAGATATGACAACATCACCCAGAAACCCATCCAGATAAAGAATTTTCACAAATAACCTAAAGCTACAAGAATGGAAATAGGGAACCAGAAAAGTCAATCTGTAAATGACCACAACTTAAAAACAAAAAGCGGGGGAAAACTCCCATTTAATGAAGAACTTAAGGTGATACCAAGATAGTACAGATGGTTTAAAACTTAAGATGATAAAAGCAAATTTCAGAGTAACCAAAAATAAATTTAATGACTCTTAACACCAAAATAAATAAAAACACTAAGACTCAATAAACACTAACTAAACAATAAAAAAAAATCATAAACAAAAAGTACTAAGCACAGAGAATTATATGGAACAAAGATATCATCATAAAAATATTTTTAAAAGCACAATAAAATGACAGCAGTTATAAATTCATGCCTATTGATCATTTACACTTAGTGTAATTGATTAAATGCAACAGTCAAAGGTTAGAGAACTGACAGAATGGATAAGGAAATGTGAACTACCAATATACTGCCTACAGTGGACACAAAGACAAAAGTTAGTTAAAAATCAAAGGATAGAAAAAAATAGACCAAGAAAATGGCAGCTGAA
>NW_006408690.1:61610-69140 GCF_000296735.1 Chrysochloris asiatica
CTACCAATATACTGCCTACAGTGGACACAAAGACAAAAGTTAGTTAAAAATCAAAGGATAGAAAAAAATAGACCAAGAAAATGGCAGCTGAAAAACGGCAGAAATGGAAATGCTAATTTCTAATAAAATAAACTTTAAGGCAAAACAAAAATTGACAATAAAATAGATTTTAAGGTAAAAGCCAGCATAAGAAACCAAGGAGGACATTATATAATAATTAAACGGTCAATCCAACAAGAGGACATAACCGTAATAACTTTTATTCATCCAGTGATACCGCTCCAGAATACATCAAAGACATAACAGAATTTGAAAGAGGAACAGGCAACTCCACAATAATAATAAGAAACTGCAAAAATATGTGACACCCACAAATAAGCATTCTTCCCACAGCTCCTCAGTTAGGTTCAGTAATCCATTGCAATGATAACACAGAACTCAGATACCATACTCAGAAGAAAGACTTAGTCCGAAGGCCTAATGGAGCTCTCAGACCACAGACTCTGCTAACAGAGACCAGAACTAAATGATGCTCACTAGAATCAACTCCACGGCACTTAACAACAACAACAACAACTTCCAAAGTAATCAAAGTAATCACACACTCAAAGGAATCACAACAGAAGGTCCTGGACAAAGTGGGAGGAAACTGTGGAACAAAATTCAGAATCATAAAACCCATCAGACATAGAGTCTCCTGGAGACTGATGGAAACCCTAGGTTATGGCCCTTAGACATCTTCAAACCTAGAATTAAACCCATTCCTGGAGGTCATCTTTCAGCCAAACAATAGGCAGGTTTATGAAGTGAACCGTGATACCTATGAGGTTTGTGATCCTCAGAACAATCAACCAAATAAGAGCAGGAGGGCAGCATTTCCCCCAAAACAGAGTTCAAAAAGTAGGAAAAATGGAGAAATGGACACAGGGATCCCAGGGAAGAAGTGGGAAGCGGTGCTGTTACATTTAAGAGGTCTGCAACTAATGTCAAGAAATGAAAATATGTATAAACTATTAAAATAGGAAACAAATTTGCTTTGCAAATTTTCACCCAAATCACAATACAATGTTAAAATGTCAAGAAATAAAAATATGTATAAACCATTAAAATAGGAAACACATTTGCTTTGCTTTTCACCCAAATCACAATAAAATGTTAAAAAGGAAAAAGGATAGCAAAGATGACTTCCTAAGAAGAAGGGAGACAGGTTGTTTAACTTAATAGCAGAATATCATAAGGGGGAGGAAAGAGTAAAGAGTGAACAGAGAATGGAATTAGCAGTGCTTAAAGATTCAATATGAATGTTCCAGACGATCAAAACCATTTTGAAATTCCATTTCAGGAGTATGACCCGAGTTGCCAGTCTTCTGGAATCCAGGGACAAAAAGACAAGTTAGGTCTAGGGCATCCTTTTAAAATTGCATCAAACTCTGTGGTTGATGGTAATGAGGCCTACCAGAAGTGGTTGGAATTTTTACGTTAACAGTTTTGATGGTTGATTTTTCCTGATTCCGTTCTTGTCTGGATTCCTTCACCATGTAGTTCTAGTTTGGAATCAATAGGCTCTTCTGAAGTGCTTAGTTCTGGGCTGGATGCTTTGCTGGATACAAAGAAACTTAGATGTGGACCCTGTGTACAAGGAATATAAACCAGAATACATTTACAAAGTGCAGTGACTTTGTAGGATACTGGACTGCGAACCACAAGGTCAGCAGTTTGAGCCCACCAGCAGCTCCAAGGTAGAAAGTGAGACTTTCTGCTCCCTTAATATTTGCATCCTCAGAAAGCCTATACGGGGTTGCTATGAGTCGGAACCAATTACACAACACTTAACAACAAAAGTTACAAAACACACAAAACTTAGTATAAATACAAGAGCTATGCCACAATTCAGCACAGGATGATCCTGAGGTGCAAATGCCGCCTAAATATCTGCTTGGTAGAAGAAAGTATTACAATCAGATTTTATTCTCAGCATGTCTTCTGGCTTTGGGAATGCACAAAGATATTCTTCTTGCCTACCTGAAAGTGACAGTAGTTAAGAAGAGTATCCCTGTGCATCCTCTTGTGAAACAGAGAATGAAGGAGATTCCACTAAGGGGCCTGGAGCTTCAAAGGTGGGGATCTGTTCCCAAGATCTCTCATTCCAGCTGGAAAGTCAGGACCCTTTTGCCATGAAAACAATGAAGAACAACTATAGAACTAATAATGAAGCAGTCCAATAACATTATATTTAAAGGCTTCTGTGGGCCAGCTGGAAATCCAACCTCCATTTATTCCAAGTTTTAAACAATGAAAGCACAAGTAAACTCTTCAATGACAACTCTGCCATAATTTGAGGACTGCTTGTACATAATTAATTCCAAAGAAGTGATACAAAAAGTAATGACTCTGGCATTCAGACAAGGGAGAACTTTCCTCATGAGAACGTCTACGTTGACTGGAATTTAAAGGGATGGGCAAGGGAAGTTTGAAAAATTCCAGGAAAAATTCCATGAGCTTTTCATTCAATTTTTCCTTAAGCTTTATGAAGCCCCATCATGGATGAAATAAAATGAAAAGATGTTATTTTGGGGGAAAGACAGACTGGTCTTTATCCAATATTTACTCTTTCTACCATTATGACACTAATAAAAATGACATCTTGATTATGTTTTGACAGTCTTGAATAATCAAAATGCTGATAAGATGCAGTCTTATTTCACTCAAAGAACATAATCCCGGGGTTAAGGAATATTTATTAGCTGTCCCTTAGACTACTGGGGCCAGGAAACAGCTGTCTGATAAACCTGATACTTAACCAGCTGGTAAATACATGAACACAGACCCATTCTAACACAAGCAACATTTCATCAAATGTATCAGTGGAATGACTGCCACAGTGTCTGTGTTCTTAAACAAAACCCCACTTCTCAAAAGGGAAAGCCATCATCTGTCACTAATTAGATCAAATTAAAATGTGCTCCTGGATCCTCTGAATATTCATGAGGTGCTGTCAATCAGACGCCTTATGTCTGAAACCAGAATAAGCTAAATACTGTGAGACTCAGATCGCTCCTCTTCATTGCCAACTAGAGCCTCAATTAAGTGCAGTGCTGTTATTGTTAAGTGCTGTTGAGTTGGTTCCAAAGCATAATGACCCACATAAGGATTCCGAGGAGCAGTTGGTGACCTTAAACTGGTGACCTTATGTTTCAAACTGACTTTGCAGTCCAGCACATAGCCCACAGCACCACACCAAGACTCCAAGTGTAGTGTTGGAGTTTGAAAGATGGCAAGGTCAGATCAGTGTTGAACCAGTATAACCAGGGCCCCATCTTAATTAAAATTGAGCCCAATAGGGCCACATTTTAGCCTCTCTTGTGATTAATCATCTTTCTCTCTGTTGGAGATTAAGTTTGCCCTTTTGGAAGTTTGGACCATACATTTCACTTGAGAGAAGTGACTCAAGGCTGTAACCTGATATATGCAGTTTGTAAGACTATGGTAGCTTGCACGTTGCTGTTATGTGATGCTGGAAGCTATGCTACTGGTATTTCAAATACCAGCAAGGTGCTGCCCATGGTGGACAGATTTCTGTGGAGCTTTCAGACTAAGACAAACTAGGAAGAAAGGTGTGAAGATCTACTTTAAAAAATTAGCCAGTGTCTACCCGGTGGACCACAACAGAATGCTGTCTCAGACAATGCTGGAAGATGAGCCTCCTAGTTAGAAAACTCTACTCAATGGCTACAAGAATGGACTCAAACATACCAGTGATCTCGATGATGGAACAGGACAGTGTCACATTTGGGTCTGTTTATATAAGGTCACCATGAGTTGGTGCCAACTCAGTGGCAGCTGACAAGAGTGTATTCAATTCATAACTGCAATCCAAAAATTACAAGCCTTAAAAAGTCTCTAGTGTCCTCTACATTTGCTTAGGTCCAACTCATATGACCAGTCAGTGTGTTCTCTCCCTCCCTATCCATCCTCTCAGGGGTCTTATAGACCACTGGGACCTAATCCCTGACTTAACTAAAGGGAACAAGGATAGTTAGGAGACTTTACAAAGGTCCCACAACTGGACCACTCTAATCCAGTGCTGTTTTCAATAGCATGCTGTCTTGATTGTTTCTTTTTCCTGTCTTTATAATCAGCATGTGACATTGAGTCAGTTCTGAATCCTAACAATCAAAACTGCTCCATAGGATTTCTTTGGCTCTAATCTTTATGGGAGCAGATCACCAGCTCTTTCTCCCATGGAGCAACTGGGAAGGTTCAAACCTCCAACCTCTCTGTTGATCACTTAATTGTTTGCATCACCAGGGCTTATTGGAATGTGTGCCTCTGACTCAGACAGCACAGGTATCTAAGAAGACAAAACTAAAAAGAAACATACCGGAGGAACCAAATAGAGCAAATGTCTTCCTTCATTTTCCTACCAGCCTTCCTTTTAAGTCTTATGAGTCTTACTTAAGATGTTGCAGGTAAAAAGCAGGTGAATACTGGGGCCCATTTCTAGTGATGTCTCGGGGATCATTCATGAGACCATCTCTCCACAGTGTCTGACACCATCTCTCATTGGAAGGTGACTTATAACATGAACGAACAGATACCCTTGCCCGTTTGTGCCTGTACGAAAAATGAGATATTACTTCCAGAGCATGAATATTAAAAGCACCCTCAGGGAAGAGAAAGGTAATGCAAAGTAAGCGATTTCATGAAGCAGGGTGTAGGCTTGCCCCAGGAGTAAAGGCTCTAGTCACTCTGCCAAGGGCCAACAGTGAGTGAAGTGCCTCACCCCAGAGGTGAGTCATCGCAGGAGGAAGAGCAGAGCCGTGCTGGTTGCTGGGAGCCTGTGGATGTCTGCAACTAAGCTCTGCGTCCTTAGGAAAATCCCTGCCTCTCTAAGCCTCACCGCCCTTGCTTGTCAGCATGGATGGCCACTTCTTAAGGGTTCTGCACAGTTTAAATGAAACTGGGTGTGAAATCACCTGGTAAACTGCAAAGTTCTCAGTAAAATATGAGTCCTTATTGCAGCCAGTCCTCGGAAACCGTATACACGGTCATTGTGGATCGGGATGGATTTGATGGCCCTTAACAACAACAACAGTTGGCATAAAAAGTTATTGACCTAAGAGACTATGGAAGCTCTCTCTGTAGGATAAGCACTAGACTGCAAACCACAAGATCAGTAGTTAGAGCCCAACAACTCCTAGAGAAATATGAAGACTTTCTGCTCCCACAAAGATTTACAGCCTCGAAAACCCTTCACAGGGTCACTATGAGTCAGAACCAACTTGATGGCACTTAGCAACAACGCCATTGGCCTCAAAGGTCCCTGGGCGGCACCGTTTGTACTTGACTATTAAAGGTTGGCGGTTTATACCTACCCAGCGGCACCGCAGGTGGAAGGTCTGTGATCTGCTTCTGTAAAGATTGTTGTTGATAAGTTCATCAAGTCGGTGCCAACTCATAGCAACCTGTGTAGGTTTTTAAAGGAGTAGCTGGTGGGTTTGAACTGCCGACCTTGTGGTATGCAGTCCAGTGCTGATCCTACCACGCCACACCAGGAGTCTGTAAAGATTACAACCAAGAAAATCCTATGGAGTAGACCTACCCTATAACACATGGGTTCACCATGAGTTGGAATGGACTCAAAATGGGTTTGAGTTTTGTTTTGCTTTCTGTCTTTTTGATTTATTGACATGAACTGACATAGCCCACTGCAGAAAGGAGTGGGACTGAGCTGACTGTTTAGATCTTAGGGACCACAGTGTTCCAGTCCCTGATTGGGACTATTCTTGGGTGTCGGTTAGAACAGCCTACAAAGAAAGTAAGTTGTGTAAGAGATGAAAGGCTGCCTGGAACACTTCCCAAGTGCATTTGCTGTGCTGAGCAGAACACTGGTGAGATGTCAGAACTCCACCCTGCATGTTGGGAACCACCAGGCCTGGGTGTGGCTGAGCTTTGCCCTACTTGCCAGGCCTGGCACACCTTTATGGCTTCAGTCAAGATCACAGCACCAGAAAGAGGAACTGGGAGTCCTACCTAAGTCCCTTCCTGTAGAAAATTCCTGTACTCTAGATTTCTAAATTGAGCATAATTTCAAGTGTAGTATTCTTTGGGGAGTGAGCATAAAAATAATTGTTGTTGTTAAGTGCCGTCGAGTCGGTTCCGACCCATAGTGACCCTGTATAGAGTTTCCGAGGATGTAAATCTTTACAGGAGTAGAAAGCCTCATCTTTCTCCAGCGGAGCGGCTGGTAGTTTCGAACTGCTGACCTTAAGGTTCACAGCCCGATTCGTAACCACTACACTACCAGAGCTCCTTAATAGGCACTGGCTAATACTGGTGTGACGCTGTGGGCTAATGCGTCAGACTGCAAAGTCATTTGCACTGTAAGGTCGGTGGTTCAAGCTCATCAGCTGCTCCTTGGAAACCCTATACAGGGTCGCTATGGGTCAGAATCGGCTCAACAGCACTTACTTGACAACAACAACCATTACTGAGGAGTCCTGGTGTGGCACTGTGGGTTAATGAGCTGAACTGCAAGATCGGTTTGAACTGCAAAATTGGCAGTTCAGGCTCACATGTCTCTACTTGGAAACCTTACACAAGGTCACTGTGGGTCGGGACAGACTCAATGGCACTTAGCAATCATTACTGAACATTCTGATTACAGATTTCATACTAGAATCCTGATCAAAAGGGGAAAATGCAGAGAAGAATCATGAAGGTTAAATGACTCCCTCAAACTGTTGCCCTGAGATAATCCTTAAACATTAAAAGTATCTCCCAAAGTAGTCTTAAAACCAAACAATATTGGTGGTTATTAAGTGCCTGTGAGTCAAACAATTTAGCTTGTTGTTATGTGCCGTGGAGTTGGTTCCAACTCATAGCGACCCTGTACAGGGTTTCTGAGGCTGTAAATCTTATGGGAGCAGAAAGCCTCATCTTTCTCCCGCGGAACAGCTGGTGGTTTCGAACTGCTGACCCTGAGGTTCGCAGCCCGATTCCTAACAAAATGCCTGCCAGGAGCATTATGCTCTTTAAAGATGGACTTGGGATCTCATTGACAGCAACAGCTCAGAAGATGAGATAGGAACTTAGGGGGAGTGAGTATATGTTCCAAGGGGGAGAACAACTCAGAAAAGGAAGGTGACAACGGCTGTACAACTTGAGAGATATAACCAGTGTCAATATATGGTGTATGTAGAAACGAGTGAACTGGTATATGTTCTGCTCTGTAGGTTCTTAACAAAAACAAATTGCATTCAATTCTATATGGGCTCCTGGTGTGGTGCTGTAGGATCAGCACTGGACTGAGAACTGACTCCATAGCACTTAACAAGAACATATATAATACATAATATAGGTCATACATAAAAATATAGACATGGTTGTTGTTAAGTGCCGTCAAGTTGACTCCAAACTATAGCCACCCTGTATAGGGTTTTCAGGGAGCAGCTGGTGGGTTTGAACTGCTGATCTTGTGGTTAGTGTGCTCATCCTACAGTGACACACACACACACACACACACACACA
>NW_006408690.1:69525-86610 GCF_000296735.1 Chrysochloris asiatica
AGAGAGGGAGAGAGAGAGGAGAGAGAGAGAGAGACTGACTGACTGACTGACTGACTGACTCACTCACTCACTCACTCACTCACTCCTGGTATGGCACTGTAGGGTCAACACTGGACTGTGAATCATAAGGTTATCAGTTCAAACCCACCAGCTGCTCATAAATTCTCTATGACTCAGAACTGATTTAAATGCAATTTACAACAATATAATATATATTTATATATATGAACAGAGTCCTGATATGGTATTGTAGGATAAGCACTGGACGGCATGGTCAGTTTGAACCATAAGGCTAATAGTTCAAACCCACCAGCCGTTCCTCAGAACCCATATACAGGGTCACTATGAATTGGAACCAACTCTATGGCACTTAACAACAACAATAAAATATATGTAACAGACACCCACTCTTTAACAAGAGCTGGGCCTTAGAGACCAGTTATCAAAATACCACAAAGAACAGACACTTTATTTTTAAATTTTATTTAAAACTTTAAAGAATAGAAACTTGATTGTCTCACAGATCTGGGTGTTATTGGCTGGGCCTTGCTCTCTCTGTCGGCTGGAGGGGTAGCGCCTTCCTGGTGTTTTTTCCAGTTTCTGGCAGCCCTTGGCATCTCTTGGCCTCCTTTGCTGTGGATGTATCTTCACTCCCTGGGACTGTTTTTCCTGTCCTCCCCTTTTAAGAGACACCTCTCAGAAGGATTAGAACCCACCTAACTCAGTAATGAAGCCATGGTGACTCTGTAGGTTTTGTTAGGGTTACTGCCTCCAAAGTGCTTTTCACATCTGATGTGTATGTTTTCCCTTTTACTTATTTTCTCTTTTGTACACCATCACCCACCCCCACTAGCCCCGCAAACAGTGCCCGGCACATAGTTGATACTGGAGAAATCTTTGTTGAATGAATGCATTTGAAGGGATAGCATGGAGCCTTATACATCCATGAAGTTTTCTAGTTTATAAAGTACTTGCATTTACATTTTCTTACTTGACCTCATTTCGTATGCAATGAGGATAACTGAAATAGGGAAGAGAGTTGCCATCCAGTTTGACAGTTAAGGAATGTGAGACTCAGAGAGGTGAAGTGACCTCCGGTGGAAATTTACATCTCCTCCTACATGTCCGTTACCTACTGTCATCAAATCAATTCCAACTCAGAGATACCCTCTAGGACTGCTCCTTGGGGTTTCTGAGACTGTCAGTCTTTACAGGGGTGGATAGTCTCATCTCTTTCCCATAGAGTGGCTGGTGGAGTTGAACCACTGACTTTGCAATTAGTAGCCCAGTACTTTACCACATGTCTAGCCACCTCAAATTCAGCACGTCCTATCTTCCTCACCTTAAGGAGCTCTGGTAGCACAATGTTTACGAGTTGGGCTGCGAACCTTAAAGTCAGCAGTTTGAAACTACCAGCTGTTTCGCGGGAGAAAGATGAGGCTTTCTGCTCCCGTAAAGATTTACAGTCTAGAAAACCCTAGACAGTGTCACTATGAATCTGAACCGACTCTATGACACATAACCACCATCATCCTCATCTGAACTCTGACAACTTCATTTTTCTAGTTGCTTAGCCCCAGAGCTTTGATGTTATAGTGAATGTTGTCGATCTCTTACACTCCATACCTAGACAGTCAGAGAATACCATTCTATCTGTATTCAAGATGTTTCCTGACTCCAAACGTAGCTATCTACTTCAATGCTACCACCATGGTCCAAGCTGCCTTCATCTCTCATCTCATATTTGGCCACAGTAGCCTAACTGGTTTTGCACTCCTGTCCTGCCTACCGGCAGTCTGTTCTCCACAGAGAAGAGAGAGAGATGCTGTTCAGGTGAAAGTCCCTTCATGTCCATCCTCAGCTAGACTCCTGCAGGGCTCCCAAGTCCTTAAAATGACCCTCACTTTGGGAGAACATGTTCTTCTTAGCTTGACTGGGACCAGTTAAGCAGTGACTGTCAAGGCCACTCTGACTCATTGTGGCCCCCATCTGTGTTGTATTAGAACTGTGCTCCATAGGGCTTTCAGTGGCTGATTTTTCAGAAGTAAAACACCAGGCCTTTCTTCCAAGGTGCTTCAACTTGGCAGTTAGCAGCTATGCACATTAACATTTTGCGCCACCCAGGAACCCGGGTGATGCTGTGGGATAAGCATTGGGCTGCTAATTTCAAGGTCAGGGGTTCAAACCCTCCAGTTGCTCCTTGGGAGAAAGATAAGGCTGTCTGCACCCGTAAAGATTTACAGTCTCAGAACCCCAAAGCAGTAGTTCTTCTCTGACGTACGGGATTGCTATGGGTTAGAATTGACCCGATGGTAGTGAGTTTGGTTCATTTTGATCAGGGAGTTCCAGTCGACAGGAACTGTGTTGATTTAACCTTTGTGGATGGACAATAGCTTACCCTTTCACTTTCAAAGGTGTTCTGGTTTGGTGGTAAAGTCTTTGGTCCTGCTACACATAAGCCCTCACAAAGTCGACCTGTGTTGTCTTTCTGAAGTCACACATCCTATTACCCTTCCCTCTTTACATGAACAGACTTCTATCTCTTCCTCCTCTGGAGCAGCTGGTGGATTCAAACCACAAATCTCTTGGTTAGCAATCAAGTGCTTAACCACTGAGCCACCAGGGATCCTTGAGAAAATGTTTTTGTTTTTTCCAGATCCTTGTAAATGGGGTGGAGTCCTTGGGTTTTGCAAACAGTTAAGGTGCTGCTGACTGAAAGGTTGGAGCCTCAAGTCTACCCAGACATGCCTTGGAACAAAGGACTGGCAATCTACTTCTGAATAATCAGCCCTTAAACACTCTAGGGTACACAGTTCTACTCTGACACACACGGGCAGCTGTGAGCTAATACCAAACTAGTGTGTTGCCTATGTTTTTTCTTCTCTAAGTGTTATGAAATGTACATATCTTCTTGGGTCATAAGTCAAATGCAGAGCCAGAATATTCCATGTAATTTTAGATGAACAGCTTTAGTTTGGTTATTGCCTCTTTTCTTCACTTGGGAAAGCGTGGTTGCCTAATGAGAGGTTTTTCCAAATCTGTTTCCTCAAAGTGCCACCCAAAGGAAGTAAGTGACATGGAAGGAGACAGAAGGCTATACGAAGCTGTTGATTCTTCTCATCAGTCTAGCAATAAGAATGGCAAGGCAGGGAAACGACCTAGAAACAACAGACTGGTAAGAGCCACAAGGCAAGGAGCAAGAATTCACAGGGACTTTCCAGACAGTATTGATTTCTGGGTGAAGAAAGTCAAGGCCAGGGTGTAGGTAAGAGCTGGCTTGTATGAGTAAGGCAACCAGAGACAATGAAAGATTTTAGCATTTAAGATCATTTAAGAACCTTTCCCAGTAATAATTCAAGTCTGAGTATGGCTGTGAAGAGTTTAAGCGTCTACAATGACAAACTTTTTAAAGGGATATAGTATACAAGTTAAATTCACAGAAGTGAGTGGATTGGGATGTGGCAAAGAGGACATCTGAGTCCCATGCTGAAGTCTTCCAAGGAGATAGGGAATTTCCTGACACTGAAAGGGAATGTAGAGATGAGTAATTATTGTTGTTGTTAGGTGCCATCGAGTCGGTGCTGACTCATAGCGACCCTATGCACAACAGAATGAAACACTACCCGGTCCTGGGCCAACCTCACAGCTGTTGCCACACTTGAGCCCATTGATGCAGCCAAGAGAATTTAAAAGTGAAGGTGATGGTGAGAGGTGAGAGACTGAATACCATGATGGACTGAAATGGTGATAGAGAAGACGGAATATACTTAGCCTTCCTGTTCTTTTCATCAACAGAGGACAGAGAAACAAAAATTGAAACCTCAAGCACAAGGCTATAAAAGAGATTTCTTTGCTACCCTCTTTGTCCTGGGTCTTCATGTAGGCACTGAGAATATAAAAAGGAAGGTCAAGACCTGGTCATTGCTCTCTAATGGGTGTGCAGTGTTGAGGGACAATACAAGGGGCTTCAAAAACACCATTGAAATTTTTCATCTTTTAATCCCATGTTTCAGTGAACTTTTTGGAGCCTTTGTATTGCATGTGAAATATTTAGAGGTGCTTGGTGGGTTAAGTGATAGGCTGCTAACCACGAGGTCAGCAGTTTAAGACCACTAGGCACTCTACCAGAGAAAGAGGAGGCTTTCTGCTCCCTGAAAAAAAAACACCTATATAATAACCTCAGAAACCTATACAGGGTCACTATGAGTTGGAACCAACTTGAGGCTATGTAGCCGCAACTACCATCCTTTAGACTATATTGCAGCCTCTACCAACTGTAATTCTCAGTGTAGCTAGAAGAAGCTAATATTAGAAGTTTTCAGAAGAATTTCTTTAGGTTAACTTTGGACAAAAGAAGAAAGTTCATTGCTCAGAGCTGATCTGAAACGTTCCCAAACTGAAATAATGTGAATTTCAGGTTTTTTTTCAACTCATCTGCAAACAGTGCCTTTAATTACTTTGCTGGGTTTTTTCCCTCATACCAAGGAATCAGAGCATGAGCAAAAAAGGGCATAGTTTTAAACCTGTTCATTGTTTATTTCTGGAAAATGCCTGTAGCACTGCCAAGAATAAAGAGTTTTAGATCCATTAGATTTCTCCTAGAAAACAATTGACCTTTGTAGACAAGGCCAGTGATGACATTTGATTCACTGTACCTGCAGCAGCTGTGTTGAAGCCCACCGCTGGTTGCTGTCAAGTTGACTCTGACTCCTGACCACCCCATGTGTGTCAGAGTGGAACTGTGCTCCATAGGATTGTCAAGGGCTGGCTTTTTTTAAAGTAAATCACCAGGCCTTTGTTTCGTGGCACCTTTGAATACACTTACATTTTTCTCTTAGCAGCCAAGAACTTACCCATTTGCATCTCCCTGGGACTCCAGCATGAAGCCTGTTGTTAATTGTTATCAAGTTGGTTCTGACTCATAGCAACCCAGTATACTGGGTTTCTGAGGAGCAGCTGGTAGGTGTGAATCTCTGATCTTACAGTTAGCAGTGTAGTGCTTGTCTTACAGCATCATACCAGAACTATACACTTTTAATAAAACCTGTAAGAAAAAAATAGGCAAAAATGGAGCTCCATTTACAAAGAGAGATCGGCCATTGAAAACTCTTTGGAGCACAGATGAATAGTCCATTCTGTTTGCATGTCAAACCTAATGAGGAGTTGCTCTTCACCAGTCTGACCGCTCAACTCGGTGATGCTGCTAAGAGCAAATGCATCCCACTGAATCATGGTGTGGTTGTGGTCATGTGCACCCCATCCAAGAGTAATTGGGTTTTGACCTTGCAGTTAGCAGTCCAGTGCATATCCTACCGCGCCAACCAAGACTTCCAATTAAGTGTTCATAACTGGTTCCATTACTGACTGCTTTCACAGGGGTAAGAAGACTGAGAGATAATGAACAAGAACAGATCAAATTGCAAACTGTTAGAACCAGAGCAAACTGAGAGTCCACCTGGTAAGCACTCTCAGCAGGCCAGCTGTCACTCCTGTACTTGTGATGGATGCTCCCACCCCATTGGTTGTCCCAGTTACTGACTCTGGTGATGAAGGCAAAGGCCACTGACTGAGACTATGCACATTGGTTCTGCTGGCAGCTTCCAGCCAAGTCCTCCAGCGCTTCTTGTGGATATTTAAAAACATATCCTTCAGGATTCATTATTAGGGAATGACCAGTTGCCTAGTTCAAGGGCTGACTAGTTTTTTTAATAGTCATAATTATGGCTTAGGCATGATATAAAATGGTATACTTAGGTACACACTAGTAGGGCTGAAGTCAGGTTTAATGATGCTCTCAGTCTATAAAGAGAAGCTCCTAGTAAAGAATGTGGAATGTGAAAACTTGAACCAAAAAGTCATATAGAGTCACTGGCTAAAAATAGTCCCCCAAGTACAGATCTGATTTCTCCTCTATGATCTGACAAAATAGAAGATGCCAAGCAATATGGATTTTGCTTCATCCTCATAGACAGACCTGGAGCTTTCAGAGAAGCTGGTTGGAGCAGTATAATTTCAAACCTTGGGCTCAGCACTTCTCCTAGATTGGGCTGGAATTTTGTTATTAATATTGTGTTTGGACCTCTAAGAAGATTCATTCAGGCGGGGTGATTTACAGCACCAAATGATTAGTTAACCATACATACTAATCACATAAATATGGCTATGGAATGATATAAAAGGGTTTTTATATCATTTTTTAGACTATTTTTCAACAGTAATTACACCAGTCCTGTAATATCTTAAACCAAGCGATATTGGCACAAATTAACTTCAGCATCGTTAATATTCTGGTGATTATCTTTGTAAAATTACCACGGCAATAAGATGACAGGGTAGTATTTAATTCTTTTTCTTCCACTGCATTTCTCTTTTTTCCCTTTCACATTAAAACATACTTCACAGCATTTCATCATGGGAGAAGGCTGCATAAGTTTCCAGTTGCTGTAATTTTGTTAAACCATAAAATTGTTTCCAGATTACCAACCATGAAATGGAAAGACAATCTTATTTATGAATTTATAAATCAGATAATCTCCCTCAAATGAATCCTGAAACCAGAAACACTTTGATGATTAAATAGGAGGGAAAACGTGTTCACATTACCATGTGTCAAAAGCATTACATTTTCGTAAAGTAATTTCGGATGAGACGGTGGACTCCACATCTTTAGTGAGTGTGCTGTGCTCTGCTGCTTCCGTAGTGCTTGGGCATCGTGTGTTCTTGGAGAATGGGAGACAGGTGACCACCCCTAACCCCAAGTCAAGTTCAAGTGTTCTGAACTCTGACCCTCTCAAGTTAAGGGCATTGGGTAAGGAGCTGGCTGACCCAGTATCTCTGACAGATCATGCTTCTGTTGTGGCCACCGTTAAAGGAAGCCCACCCAGAGAGTGTTCACTCCCTTCCCTGTAGATACAAAACTGAGAGCCAAGAATGTAAATACCTGGACATAGCAGAGATTGTGCTCCAAAGCATCCAAACTCTTATTTCAGGCAGTTCTGCAATTACATCAGTATCATCCTTGAGTAGGATGCTATTTTGAGATGATATTTCTATGCATCCTAAGACTATAGTCTGAGCAAGAAACTCACAGGAGAAGCCAACTACCTACTAACCCAAGGAAAACACACACACAAAAGAAAAACAAACATTTGCCATAGAGTTGATTTCAACTTGTGTGTCAGAGTAGAACTGCTCTATTGGGTTTTCAATGGCTGCTCTTGTGGAAGTAGATTGCCAGATTCATCTTTTGAGGCACCTCTGTGTCCTAGTGTGGTGCTGTAGGATCAGCACTGGAGTGCTGACCTTAAGGTTGGCAGTTCAACTCCTTGGATACCCTATGCAGGGTCGCTGTGAGTTGGAAACTACTCAATGGCACTTAACAACCCTACAGCAACATCAAGATGATAAACTCAGACGGCCAGCCTCTAAATTAGCAGTCAGGCACGTTAATCATTTGCACCACCTCGAAACTCCCAAGGAGAACCCCAAAGTCTTGTTTAAAGCCTCAGACCCAAACTGTGCTATAAAATTTTATAATTCTAACCCAGATGATAAATCAATGGTTCAAGTGCTTTGTTTCTGTTTTTAATGCTAATGTTCTTTGTTGAACAAGGTAATGAAAACTGTTGACCAGAGAGGAATCAAAAGGAACACTGAGTTAGCTGTAACTCAGTGGTACCCAATGCCATTGTTGGAATTGGGCACTCCCTTCTGCCATTTCCCTCCTAGCAGAATCTTGTTTAATTTTCCATCGCCATAGATTTAACTACAAAGGAGAGCATCAGCGTCTTGCATTTCTTATTCTTACTGTCTTCTGTGTGGACTTAGGTTGTATTTGTCCCACAGTCTCGCTTTCAGTGCACCCTCTAAGCCTCTTCCTAATTAAGCTACCTAGATCTTAAAAATATACCATTTTTTAAAATTCCTCCAACTTTTAAAACTTCTTATTGTGAGATGAGTGAAGGTATACAGCTTTCCATTCAACAGTTCATACCCATTTTGTTTCATATCATTGACTGTAATGCCCACAATGTAACATCGCTTATCCCACTTCCTGCCTGTGTTTCCTATGTTTAATCCTCCTTCTTTCCTAACACTTCTGAACTTTGTCCTTGGGATGCCATTCTTTTTAAAATTTTTATTTTTGTTGTTGTTGTGAAGAATATACACACGGGACACCAATTCAATAATTTTTACTTATACAGTTCAGTGACTTTCATTATATTCCTTGAGTTATGTAACCATTCTCACGCTCCTTTTCTGAATGGTTCCTCCCCCCCATTCATAGAACTCACTGCCCCCTTAAATTTCCTATAGAATCTTTCGAGATGCTGTTGTAAATTTCATCACCTATAGACAATGAGGACAATGCTCATTCATACCGTTCTTTTCCAAAAAAAAATAAAACAAATCTGTTTTAAAGAGTGCGAAATTAGAACATCTCAAGATAACTCTGAGCACACCACCATGTGCAAGGTCACGAGTGTGGCTTCTGGCATCACTGTGGTCAGAGCCCTGTTGTTGAATGAACACAAAGGTGCCTAACAGCTTTCACAGGATTCTGTGCAGTTTCCTCTGAAGGGCATATGTTTCATAAGGGCCCATTTATGTGGGTTCATATCTTCTGTATGAGCAGGCAGCATGATCAACCACCACACCCATCCCCCTGAGATGCCATTGTGATTTGTGTCTAATAAACTTGGGTTTCCAATGTGCATTTACTAACCTACTTTCTCTATTGGATTTCTCAACTAGCTTTTCTCTTTGACACATGGGCCTTTTCATCGCAGAGAGGAGGCCAATAATAGCATGGGTCTGTGAGTGTGCTGTAGCTTAGGGGTCTGCTAGAGACACTTGGAAAGTTACTCTATGGAGGTGCCTTTCCATCTTCACGGTTTAAAAGTTCTTCTTTCCACACTTCTAGAATGGGGAGATCATTGACATTATTGATACTCAATAGCTATTTTTTCTTAGTGAATTTACAACTATCAACTCTACACTGCATGATTGAACTCTGAGAAGCTCAGTGTTATTATGATGGTGTTATCCATTTTAAAAGGAGCTCTGCTAGCATAGTGGTTACGAATTGGGCTGTGAACCTCAAGGTCAGCAGTTCAAAACTACCAGTGGCTCCGTGGGAGAAAGATGAGGCTTTCTGCTCCCGTAAAGATTTACAGCCTCGGAAACCCTATGCAGGGTCACTATGGGTCGGAATTGACTTGAAGGCACTTAACAACAACATCTATTTTAAACCTAAGGAAAAAATACAGGGAATCCTGAAGTCAGATGCCTGCATTTGTTAAAATAATTTGTTTCCCGTGAGGTTTTGTTTCAAAGGCAAAAAGCATATGGTCAAAAACTTGTATTTTTGTCAAAGTTGTCCTTGAAAATCCCCTTGATTACCATAAAGTACAAGATGAGTCAAACTTAAAAAGTCAGTTTTTGCCTAGTGATTGAACAGACCACCATTATTTTTGTCACTGAGTACCCAATAAAGTTGTTGTTGTTAAGTGCTGTCGAGTAGGTTCCGACCCATAGCGACCCTGTATCTGGGGAGAGGCTGGTGAGTTTGAACTGCCAACCTTGTTGGTTGTATTTAAGAGTCATAGTAGATGAATGCACTATTTTTTGCACAGGAATCTTCATCACTATGGTGATATGCTCATGGTACCATAAGCATGTGGAATGGAGACCCAGGTAGGAGCAGATGCACATCTATCTCAGGCTCACGCTGGGACATCCACTCAAGAAGTGGAGTAGCAGCGAGATGCCCACACTATTTTAACGGTTGTGTGCTTTTTCCTTTCATTGTTTTGTGTGTGTGGCAAAATACATATAGCATAAAATTTACCGTTTTTATCTTTTTTTTTTTGTAAAAGTATAAATTCAGTGATAATCACATTCACCATACTGTGCAGCCCACACAATTATCTATTTCAAAATTTTTCATCACCCTAAACAGAAACTCAGTACTTCTTAGGCAGTATCACTCCTATTCCTGGTCCCTGATGACCTCTAGTCTACTTTGGTCTCTTATGCATATGCCTATTCTAGATATTTTAAATAAGTTGCTGTTGTTGCTGGTAAGTACTGCTGTCAAGTCAGTTTCAACTCACAGCTACCCTGTATAGAGTTTCCAAGGCTATAATTGTTTGCAGTAGGAGCATACAACATTTGTCTTTTCGTCTCTGACTTATTTCATTCAGCAGCTCGTTTTCAAGGTTCACCCACATCATAGCATATATCAGAACCTTTTGTCATTTTTAACTGTCAAGTATGTGTAACTAAATTCACTTGAGGTGAGTGTGCAGGATACCACTGTGCTGGACTTAGTTTACCACCATTAGCTAGGGCACTCCACGTGACTTTCCTTCAAGAAACTCAGCATTGTGGTGGAAGCATTCACTTGGAAAAAAAAAAATTCTGTGGAAACTTCCAGGTTGACGTATCTAGGACAACAGATGGGGAGCATCCTCTGTCTCCATGTCATACATTAATATCAGTAATATTTGCCATGGTCTTAATAAGAGACATTTGTTTGTACTACACTTGGGCTATGAAACAGGTTTTACTATACACACCACAAACATCTTAGTCTTTGACACCAAAGTCAACCAGCACCTCCCAGCTAAGGAGTACATCTTAGGCGTGTGCTCCACGGAACAACAGCTGGTTTAGGACAGTGCTGTTCTAGAGGAGTTCTTTTGTGCAAGCTAAACTAGGAAAAGAGTTCCTGAGTGCTGCAGCTGGTTAGGGTGCTCGGATGCTGACTGAAAGATTGGAGCAGACTTTCAAACCAGTTTGAAAAGGTCCGTCACAGCCACCAGAAACAAGGGCCACAGACACACTGAAGAGCAACCAAATCGCTCGGGTGTTAGATTTTGACGCAAGAAGGAAACAAGCAGTGGTGCCCACTCAAAGATGGCAGCCCGGACCATGCTACTTTCAGTGTATGTTCTTTGGGGCACCATGCCTGTTTCTTGTTGTTGTTGTGCTGTGGAGTTGGTTCCGACTCATAGTGACCCTGTACAGGGTTTCTGAGGCTGTAAATCTTTACGGGAGCAGAAAGCCTCATCTTTCTCCCGTGGAACAGCTGGTAGTTTCGAACTGCTGACCTTGCAGCTCGCAGCCCGATTCATAAACACTACGCTACCAGAGCTCCTTAGGCCTGTTTCTTACTTGGGTCAAACTCCAACATGCAAGAGATCTAGTTGCTATGCAGTGTATACACTGCCCTTTTTCCATCTGCCATGACTGAACGGGTATGAAGCCCTGGGTTGGAGGTTCAAGTTCACCCAGAGGCACCTTGGAAGATGGCATGGCAATGTACTTCTGAACACTCAGCTATTAAAATCCCTAAGGAGCACAGCTCTACTCTGACACGTGGGGACACCATGAGTCCGAATCAACTCCATAGCAACAGGTGGGTAAACTATGAAAGCAGAGCCGAGAGTCTCAAACATACACAACCTACAAAGAGAATTGTTTCTGGGGAGACGCTTCCTGGCTTCCAGGAGGCTTTTCTGGTCTATGTGGTGCCTGCTTAGTGAGATCACTGTGTTAATACTAAACTATGAAAATTGAATCTTGATCGCAGTGCATGATGGCCCCAGAGCCAGGCTGTGGTGAACTTTGGCAGCCTCTTATGTGGTACCGTTTATTACCCTCAGGTGAGCAACCAGCTAGAAAAACCAGTCTGAAAGTCAATATAGCCTTAACAAATGATTCTCTTGTTTTTACAGAGAAAGGATGCAAGCCATGGAGAAACAAATTGCCAGTTTAACTGGTCTTGTTCAGTCTGCGCTTTTTAAAGGGCCAATTACAAGTAATAGCAAAGATGCTTCTAGGTAAAAAAATAAAAAATAAAAATTAAAGAAAGCAAACCAATGAAACCATAATTTAATCTGTTTCTCTTTAATCATTAAAAGAATCCATTCATTCAAATCAGTTTTCTTTTAATCATTTCAAGGCTGAAAATATTCACATCTCTCTGAATCATGGGTTTGTTTGTTGTTTTTTCCTGGTAATTCTTGGTCAAAGGTAACACTTGGGCCCAAGAAGGATACGTGGGCTTCCCAGTGCATGTGGCGCTCATGGATGTTGCACTGCTACTTCCTGCACCCACCATCCACGTGTCTTCACTCCATCCTCTGACACTTAGCCCTCAGCTGCATCCCACCGCCACACCTGGGAAGCCTTTTCCATCCCAGCCATAGTGGTGCTGATGTCAAAGTACTCTCATTGCTTGATACCATCACTAGCTTCTGCTAATTGCTTAGAAATAGTGATGTAAGGGACAAGAAAAGGGGGGTATTTGGGAAACAATATAGTTGACTCTTTTTTTCTTTTATTCAGAGAGAAAACGATGAAAACTACAGCCAGTAAGACCCACACGGATAGTACAGGTACGTGCTCTCGGAAACTTCAGGCATCCTGGCTGTAAAGAAATGTTGTCTGCCCGGCACCATTTCATCACCGTTGGCAGTTACTAATGCTGCCTTAACAAAATATACTGCTGTAAACAAATGTATATTTCACAGTTAAGGAGGCTAGAAGTTCCAATTCAAGGCATGGCTCTAAAGTGGTGGTGGTGGTTATGTGCTGTGGAGTCAGTTCTGACTCATAGCGACCACCTGTACAGGGTTTCTGAGGCTGTAAATCTTTACGGGAGTAGAAAGCCTCATCTTTCTACCATGGAACAGTTGGTAGTTTCAAACTGCTGACCTTGTGGTTTGCAGCCCGATTTGTAACCAGTACACTGCTGGAGCTCCTTGGCTCTAAAATAGGGCTAGAGAATGTCCAGCTCACAGGCCGTATTGTTGATGTTAAGTGCCATTGAGTCATTTCCAAATCAAAGCAAGCCTGTATAGGGTTTCCAAGGAGCGGCTGGTGAGTTTGAACTACCGATCTTGCAGTTCAAACTGACCTTGAGTTTGCGTGCTTATTGTATGGCACCATACAACCTGCAAAATCATTTTGGCCAGGCCCTGCCAAGGAAACCACAAGACCAGCCATCACATTCTGTTGTTGTTAGGTGCTGTCAAGTCAATATTGACTCAGAGCGACCTTATGCACAACAGAACGAAACACTGCCCAGTCCTGTGCCAACCTCACAATCGTTGTAACAATTGAGCCCATTGCTGCTGCCACTGTGCCAATCCATCTCATCAGGGGTCTTTTTTTTTTTTTTTTTTCTGAGTTAATTAAATGTTTGACAAAATATAACAAATGAAATTTTAAGTTGATAATTTTATATGGCCTGCAAGTGATGTTACAAATTTTGGTGGAAAAAAGGTTCCCCATCCTTGCTTGAAAGGAAGGTCCTTCTTTGTCTAGTCCAACTTCTAATTACCAGAAGTCATTGGAATTCTGAGCTTATAGATGCATCTACTTTGTGTGTCTGTCTTCAGATAGCACCATTTCCCTGTGTGTTTATGTATGTGTTTATTAGTTCTACTCTTTTTATAACTCAGGAGTGATTAGATTTAGGATCCATCATACCTCTTTAACATAACAGAAGGTAAAACTTATTTCTAAACACAATCACATCCAGGGTCACCAGGGTCAGGAATTCAACACATATTGTAAGGGACACACAGTTCAATCCATAACATGGAACAAGTAATGTTAAGTCTATTGTTAACCAACAAGTCTAGTCTAGACTGAGGGCATTTCTTTGAAGAAACATCACAGACAGACCTGACAGGTAAGGAGGCCTTAGGTAAGTAAGGGAGATGGGAAGAGCAACATTCGCAAATGCCACAATCAGGGATTTAGACACTATTTTGATTGCAATGTGAAGCCACTTGAAGCCTCTATTTTTGGGAAGGACTGCTGCCGAGATGCATATGGAAATGGATGAGAAGGTTTAAGAGTGGACAATGAGCCACCAGTGGTCCAAGCAGGAGAAGAAGTTGTACTTGGACCAGGGCCCACTTGTTGAATGGCAACCTTGCCAGAGAGAGGACCCGATCATGTTCCCAAATACCATGGTATGTTTGATGAATGTTTTCGTCTACAAGTTTCAGGCAGGCCTCTCTTAAGAAGTCTTTCCTTCCATCGTATTAGAAATAGAAATTGGTGCCGGGATATGTTCAGCTACAAAATTACACAGGAAACATGGCAAGTTGGGTGAAACCTCTAATTTGAAGAAGCCACATAGACTTGTGCAGCCTGGTACAAAGCACAGAATTTTAGACGTAAGTGTAGACCTTTGTTAGTCATGGTTCTGCACTGGGCTGGCTGTACCCAGTCATCTCAGCAGTAAAATGATCAGGACTGACCTTACTCCAGATGCTGATGTGATTCATTGTTCTACTTAGAGATCAATCAGGTGACCTTGACTAATGCCAGCTTTATTTTTATTTTCTGGACATTTCTGAACTTGTCTTCAGAGTAGTTACCACTTTGTTTTGATGTTATTCTTTACTCATTTATTTTCTTTACTCATTTCTACTTTGAATTTAACAGGAAAAAAAACAACAAAAGAGGAGCCTACTAAACACTGAAACCTTCCCTCCCACTGGATTCCATTCTAGAAATAATTAGTATCCAACAACATTGTTCTAATCAATATGTCCACATTGTTCTGTGTTCTACTTTTATCCCTTTCCACAGTTTTCATGAAATAATAGGAAACATTTAATGAGTGCTTCCTATATTCCAGGCACTGTTCCAAGTACTTCTGACCTATTACCTCGTTAACACTCAGCTTCAGCCTCCCAGAATAAGTCTAGCTGTTATTCCCATGTTCCAGTTGAGAAAACTTCGTCTGTTTCCATACATACATGAGCCACGTTAACATAGCCCACATACCTGTCGTTTTATCTCATTCTTCTGTGTGAAAGAAGCCCAGTCCCTATGAAAATACATGGATTGTTTTTATACCTTTGGTTTTAAAAGTTTTTATAAATGCCTCCTTTTGGAGCATAGAAGGCAAAGATATAATTTCCATGGTGTCTCTTTCCCAAAGAATAATCAGTAAGTTAAGAGGGTTTAATAATGCTCACAGCATGCTGTCAGCTTTCTCTTCAGAAAGGCTGATCCAATTTGTGATGCCACCAGCAATGTGTACATTCATCCACTTCCCCATCTCTGCTACTGAGTCTGGTCTTTCTCATTTCAATGTAGCAGTGCATGCTGTTGTCCAAGTGGGGGTAGTTGCCATAGCAGCCTTGTACAGTGCTTAAGATATAGTCATTCTTCCAGATTTTGTATGTACAAAACAGGAGTTAGTCTCCCTGTTCCATGGACAAGTAAATGGAATCATAGACGTCAAAGACCTCATCTGGCAAAGGGTGCATGAAAAAGGAAACCGCGACTCCCCAGTTAAACTTTGTTGTTATTGTTAAGTGCCGTCAAGTTGTTTCTGACACATAGCCACCCTGTATAGGGTTTCCAAGAAGTGGCTGGTAGGTTTGAACCACTTACCTAGTGGTTCGCAGTCCAGTGCTTATAGTACAGCACCACACCAGGACTCTAGTTACTTTAGGAACATTTAACTTACTACAGACCCAAGAGAAAGGAAGGAGCCTCGCATTTTGAATATACACCATGTGTTTTATGCTGTACATTATATTAGTGAATACGCATCATGGTCTTATCCATACTTTAGAAGGAAGGGAATTGAAGCTCAGAGAGGTAAAGTTACTCATTTGAAGTCACACAGCTAGTAAGAGTCCCAAAAGTCTGGCCAACCCCTAAACCCATGTTCGTTCACTCAAACAGGATACAGGACTCTGAACAAGTCTCATTCCTTAGTCTGTCTATAGTCAAATCAGGGCCCTCCTAGATGGCCTTAGGTAATACATGAGAAGTATGTGCATTAGACTTAAGGAGCAAAAGTATATGGCCACTCAAAGCAAAGCACTTAAGGAAGAAGTTCTTTCTGCTGCCTTTTGTTGTGAGTCCTCTCGTGAAGAATTCTAGCATCGTGACTTATTCTCTAACAACCAGAGAGCTGTGCAGAGGCCCCCCCACTTCTGTTTGGTTTGGAAAACCTAGAGTGGTTCAGGATGACACTCCATCTTCCTAGTTTGCTCTTAGTGATTGACCAAATCTCTACCCAGAACGAAGGTAGACGTTCTCAAGATACACCTGTCTTGCAGGAAAGAATCACATAAGCTCTGTGTATTGGGTCCGAAAACTCTACTCTAGATGGACTGCTAATTGCTGGGTCAGCAATTCAAACCCACCAGCCACTCCTCAGAAATACTAAACAGGGTCTCTGTGAGTCAGAACCGACTCAATGGCACTTAACAACAGCATAAAATAAGAGATATTCATTGTGTAGATTTTTAAATACAAAAAGTAATAGTGAGAAGTATAAAACTTCCATGGCATATTCCCAGCTAGCGATACCATGAACACTTTGCTCTGTGTACTTGTAAGCCCTTGTCTACACAAGCTTGTGTTTTAAGGAAGCTGTGTGTGTCCGACATGTCTGAGATGAAGTCCAAGACAGGTCCCACAACAGGGCACCATGCCACACAGCACTGTCCTGTGACCACTCAACTGCTAAAACATGATTTATACAGACTACATGCTATAGCACCGCATGAATGTCCCATCATTTATTTAGCCCCAATTCCTTATTGCTGCCATTGAGAAGACCAACATGATATTTGTTTTAATGGGTATCAGTTTTAGAATTACCAGTGCTCTCTATCAGGGTGGGATTTAGAGCTGAGCCGTTCCTTTCTGACATTCTTTGTACTTTATGGTGTTTTTCTCGTAGGAACGCCCCATGTTTCTGGTGGGAAGATGCTCACCACCCTCGAATCCACGGTGTCACCCAGCCAGCCCCTGCCCGCGGGCTCCTCGGCTGTCCACATGAGCCTGCTCAACATGAGGCGAAACGTGGCAGAACTCAGGCTCCAGCTCCAGCAGATGCGGCAGCTCCAGGTCAGGTGGTACACCATGGATGGCGGCCAGTGTCTGCGTTGCCTCCTCGTGGATGGCGGCCAGTGTCTGCGTTGCCTCCTTGTGGATGGCAGCCGGTGTCTGAGTTGCCTCCTTGTGGATGGTGGCTTCTGTCTGAGTTGCCTCCTTGTGGGTGGCGGCCGGTGTCTGAGTTGCCTCCTTGTG
>NW_006408690.1:86725-142716 GCF_000296735.1 Chrysochloris asiatica
GAGTTGCCTCCTTGTGGGTGGCGGCCGGTGTCTGAGTTGCCTCCTTGTGGGTGGCGGCCGGTGTCTGAGTTGCCTCCTTGTGGGTGGCGGCCGGTATCTGAGTTGCCTCCTTGTGGATGGCGGCAGGTGTCTGAGTTACCTCCTTGTGGATGGTGGCCGGTGTCTGAGTTGCCTCCTTGTGGATGGTGGCTTCTGTCTGAGTTGCTTCCTTGTGGATGGTGGCTTCCGTCTGAGTTGCCTGAAGTCAGCACTCTCTTCCCTCACTCTTCTCCCCCCACATCCTTAGCCCCACTGCACTGTCCCTGGGCTCTTTCTACCATCCTTTTCTTAGGAGCTAACTGAAGATCCTGAGAGTAGATCCACAAAGTCACTGTGTCCTGTTCACTCACCTAATCCTCATCTGGAACCTTCTACTGCAACTATAGCCAACCTGCAACCACTCCTGTGAGCTGTAAATGTCCTTACACATGGTGGGAGGAGGCAGGGGAGATAATGAGTAAAGGTCTTGAGTTTTCTGAGGCTAGCTGCAGTAGAAGAATCCTGTGGAGCATTCTAGCAGCCAGTTAAGATTTCCTACTTACAGTGTCCTGGTGTGTGGCGCTGTGGGCTAATGTGCTGGACTGCAAAGTTGGCTTGAACTGCAAGGTTGGTGGTTCAAGCTCACCAGCTGCTCCTTGGAAACCCTGTACAGGGTCATTATGGGCAGGAACCAACTTGACATCACAAGAGCTTACAGTATTAGATTCTCTGGCCCTCCTCAGTGGACATACACAGTGTACCACCACCAGTGATGCACACCCCAAGGCCCTAGGATATACTTAGAAGTGAGAGTTTAGAATTGAAAATGAATTCCTAAGGAAAAAAACTATTGTGAATGTTTTGTTGAGAAAAACAGTTGCGTTGTATCAGGATAGTGTGTTGGATAATAATGTCCTTACCCTTTTCTATTGTTAAGGGATATGTGAACTTCAGAGAACTCAGGGGGAGGTAAAAATGACTTTTCTTGTCGTCAATCTTGCCTGACAAATTCCATTTACCTGATGGAACAAAGTAACGTATCTCTTGGTGCCGGAAGATAAGGAGCTGGGACTGTACATCTGGATGAGATCACATATTTACTCCTTCTATCAGCCTCACGCCTCACTGCCCTCAAGGGTAGTTGGACGTTGGAAATGTAGCACTGGCTTAGACTAAACCCATCATCCTCCCTGACTTGGAGAAATCTGTTACTAAACCTCTGCTAAAAGGCTGTAACCGTGTAGACATGGAGGCTGGGTAGCCAGTGAAGTTCAACCCCCTGAACTGAGGTCCAGTCAGGAAAATCCTTCAGCTCTTCAGCCTCTCTCTCTGTCTGCACACTGCTGGCACGTGCCCTATGTTCCCCATCACCTAACTAAAGCTACGGTGGATCAGAGTAGAATTGTCGCCTTCCATGCAGGAAACCAGGAGTCCTGGTGGAGTAACGGGTTACACATTGGGCTGCTAGCCACAAGGTCAGTAGTTTGAACCCAACAGCCACTCCTCAGAAGAAAGAGGAGGCTTTTTGATCCTGTAAAGATTTACAGCCTTGGAAACCCTATACAGGGTCAATAGGAGTAGGAACCAACTCAATGGCAGTGGTTTGGTTTTTGGCTTTATTCAGGAGACCAAGATTGATTCCTGGCCACTGTCCCTCATGAGCAGCACATGTGTCTGTTGGTAGGGGCTTGCTAGGATGCTGAATAGGTTTGGCTCAGAAGAAAGGCCTGGTGATCTCCTTCCATGAGTCAACAAAAGAAGCCTGGAGATCACAATGGTCCATTCAGCAACTGAGCATTCCCAAGGATAGAACAGGACCGGGCATTTCATTCTGTTGTGCATGTAGCCAATTCAAGGACAGCTCACAACAACGATCACAATTAAAGCTATGAAAATGATTTCCCTGCCTTCTAAAACCCAGAGAGCACACAAAAGCATAGCTGGTTTGGGGACTGGTGTGAAGCCGCACTGATGTTATTAGAATGACCTAGGTCAGTGCTTAGATCTCATAGGCTGCTCTATCATTAAAGCATCCAATGCAAAGTCACTTAAATCCTCTTCTGAATCCTGTTGGCTGTGAAGGTCTCCATCATTTGCATTTTTAAAGATACTTTGCAATGAGATCAAGTGCACAGATTGGGTGGAGGGGTGAGAAGTGTCTCAGTGTCCAACAGTGTCTCACTTAACAAGTGAGGTGGGTGAAGGGTCGTTCTGAAATGGCCCCTCTGAGGGACAGTTGCCACCCAGTTCTGCCAGCTCTCACCTGACAGAATTAGCATTCAGTGTCCCTAGATATTTTAATATTTCAGAAGAATGTGGAAATAGATTTTATATTGAAATAGCTCTATTTTTAAATGTTGGGGAGTAATTTAAAAATGATTTAATGGGTACTGAGGAGTCCTGGTGTGGCTCTGTAGGATAAGCACTGCACTGCTAATTGCAAGGTTGACGGTTCAAACCCACCAGTCTCCTCGGAAACCCTATACAGGGTCTCTATGAGTGGGAACAACGACACCAAGGATCCCTAGTGGCATAGTAGGTTATATGTTGAGTTGCTAACCACAAGGTCAGCAGTTCGAATCCATCAGCAGCTCCATGGGTTAAAGAGGGAACTTTCTACTCCCATATAGATTTACAGCCTTGGAAATCCAGCATAGGGTCGTTGTGACTTGAAATCAGCTTACTGACTGTGGGTTTGTTGTGGGGTTTATGTGGGCCAAAAGGAGCCTTGGTGGCATTGTAAGCTACGCATTGGACCGCTTACTACAAGCTCAGTGTTCAAACCCACCAGCCGCTCCATGGGAGAGAGATGAGGTTGTCTGCTCCCATAAAGACTTACAGTCTCAGACTGGTAAGGAGCAGGTCTGCTCTGCCTTAGATATGGCAGTGAGTTTGGTGCATTTGGCTATGCAGGCCAAACAACACCGCTGCAAGCCCCGCCTCACATTGTTCCTTCTCTGTAGTGCCATCTGCTGGCCATTTGGAACTTGTGCTTCATCACTGGACCTGTACAGGAAAATTAAATGTACAATTTGAATTTGGTTCTCTTATTTTCCTAGGGTTGCAGGTAGCAAAGTACCACATCAAGAGTACTTAAGACAAAAATGCATCTTGCCACAGTTCTGAATGTGTTTAATGTGAATTTAAGGTATTAGTAGGGAAGGGTCTCTCTGAAGACTCTGGGGCACGATCCTCTTCATCTCCTCCAGCTTCTGATGGGGTCTAGCAGTCTTTGCATTCCTTAATTTGTAGCTGGTTACTGTCCCCCAGTTACTGTCTCCATCTTCACATGGCTGTGTCCCCTGTGTCTTTCATCTCTTTTTAGGAGGGCCCCTGTCCTACTACATTAGGTTCCACCCTATCTCATGAAAACTGGTAACATCTTCAAAGACCCTATTTACCAATAAGGTCACATTCACCTTGACAAGAATCAGGACTAGGACTTATACACACCTTAAACTGTAACAAGCAGTAGTACCTAACTGCTTTCCAAAGTGATCCTGTGTTAGTTTAGGAAAGCTTTAGTGTAAGTGCCACCGTTCCCCAGGTCATTTCAAAGGCTAGAAGAGAATTTGTCCGTAACTGTGACATCGCCCTGCTGATGCCCGGCACTGCTTAGCTGCTGACTGGGAGACTCTCCCTTCTCTTGCCACTCTTGGTAACCCTTGAACTGTTATGACTTGGTGTCAAATAGCTTTCTCAAACAAAGGAAGTCTTTGGTCAAGGTCTAGGAATGCTATCTTAACCACACATGTTCCTTTATTTCTCCAGAACACCTTAACTTTTTTTTTTTTTAACTTTCTGCCTATAAAGAGCAATAAATAAAAGAAGTTCACGTCTGTATAATTCGACAGAACAGACACACAGGGAAGGATAAAGCAAATTGTTTCCTAAGCTGGCGACTATTGTTTTCACCTCGGCGTTTATATTCTTTGTGCCCGTTCTTCTGTCCTCCCCCTCAAGCCTCTGTCTTTTCTGTCAGGGGAGTCTATTTAAGACAAAAACACTTTAAAATAATTAAGCTATCTTAGCAGCGTTTCTTCCCTCAGCATATGTATGATTATACACTAAGAATGAAGTGCAACCCCAAAGTGATTATAAGTCCAATAATGGAGCTATCATTAGAGATACACAAAACTCTCTAGAAGAGTCTCAAAAGAACAAAAATTGAATTATAAATTCAAATGTTCTTTGAACTGTTTTATAAAATAGTGAGACTGAATGAAACCCTTTGTGCTTGGCAGCCAACTTCCCTCGTTAGATAATTAAATCATAGGAAAACCCTAGACTATAGAACATATCCTATTTGAGCATTTCATTTGCAGATTGATGGATTATGCTCAAGATTAGAAATCTGAAGCAGACTTAGGAGGGAAGGCAGATCTAAACCACGCAAAAAGGGTGTCAAGGGAGGCAAAAGGGGTTTAAGCGCATCAAGAAAGTCATTCTAACCCTGTTCATGTCATTCTCTGCTCTCCAATTTCACGTGAAGTATCAGGCTAAGCCACCACCTGCCTGTCCCTTTGTCATACCGTGGTGGCTTGCATTTTGCTTAGTGCTGGAAGCTATCCACCAGTATTTCAGATTTCAGGTTTTGGTGGAGCTTACAGACTAAGACAGACTAGGAAGAAAAACCTGACAATCTACTTCCAAAAATTAGCCAGTGAAATACTGTATGGATCACAACCAACTACGCTGCATCCTGATAAAAAGTTGCATTGTTCTGATTTTACTGTTTAATTTTTTTTCAAGAATACTCAAAATTTCCCTTCACGTCCCACAAATGTTGTTGTTGTGTTAAGTGCCTTCGAGGTGGCTCTGACCCATCGTGACCCTGTATAGGGTTTCCACGGAGCAGCTAGTAAGCTTGAACTGCTGATCTTGCAGTTCAAATGACTTTGCAGTCTGGCACATTAACCCACAGTGCCATACCAGGACTCCCGTCCCAAGAATTGTTGTTGTTGTTATTGTTGTTGTTAAGTGCCATCGAGTCAATTCTGACCCATAGTGACCCTGTATAAGGTTTTCAAGGAGCAGCTAGTGAGCTTGAACTGCCAACCTTGCAGTTTGAATGACTCTGCAGTCTGACCCATTAACCCACAGCGTCACACCAGGACTCCAGGAGGATGCAAAACATGAACATAAAAGAGCTGCATGATAGTACACAGAGCCCTTGTTTTTGAAGTGATACCACTCAATACAGTTATAGTTATATGAAATGCCAGCATCTCATTTATGTTCTTACATCCCAAAATAACGCCGCTGGCCATGTGCATCCCTGAGAAGCATGTTTGCTCATGCTGAGCTGATTTGTCCTCCCCTACTAGGCAGAAATCGAAGATCGAACTTGTAGCCGGGTAACAATAAGCCTGCCATGCCATGTGCCAAGCTCTTGTCAGACTTTAAACACAAGATGAAAAGACTATACCCAGGTAACAGGCATCCATTTGTGATGATACATCCTTTTATCTTATTCCCAACAGCCTGGGAAACCTCCAGGTATTCAGCACCCATTCTGGAATCAGGATATCATCATGAAACTTCCTGATTTGTTGCACAATCACTGTTCAGTGTCACGGCCAGACCATACAATCATTCCAGTTACACTGTCCACCATCAGCAAATTCCATATGCTTAGGTTTTACCTGGTGTGGCACTATAGGATCAGCACCAGACTGTGCACCACAAGATTGGTGGTTCAGACCCACCAACTGCTCCTCAGAAACCCTATACAGGGTTACTATGAGTCGGAACCAGCTCGACAATACTCAACAACAACAACAAGGTTTTACCTAGAAATGTCAAGACTGAGTATGTGAGGTACATGGCTATTTTGAGGTAGGTAAAATTAGGTTAGGCAGTTTCAAGTTTCTTGATGACGTTGATATGACTTAATGACTTGGTCCAGTTGATGTTTATAATTGGTGAGGTACTGTGAATGACTTAATATGGTCCTTGTAACTGTAGCCTTGTTGTTGTTATCAAGTGCCATCCAGGATGTTTCAACTCATAGTGAACCTCTATAGCGTTTCCAAGGAGTAGCAGGTGGATTTGAACTGCCAACCTTGTAGTTGGTAGTCCAGTGCTTACAATACAATGACTGGTGATGTTGTTGTTGTTGTTCAGTGTCGTCGAATCAGTTCCAACTCATAGTGACCCTGTATAGGGTTTCTAAGGAGCGGCTGGTGAGTTTGAACAGGTGACCTTGTGGTTAGCAGTTCAATGCTTATCCTACCATACCACACCAGGACTAGAACTATACAAATGTGAGGGTCTTGTAGTCCACAAAGGGGATTTGGATAACTTGCTAATAATGTACCTAAGGTTCACAGCACCTTTTTGTGAGTCAGGTGGTGGTATGCCAACGTGTCAGTTCTGACTCATAGTGACCCTGTATTGGGTTTCCGCAGCTGTAAATCTTTACAGAAGCAGAAAGCATCATCTTTCTCCCACGGAGCAACAGGTAGATTTGAACTGCTGACTTTGCGGTTAATAACCCAGCTTGCAATCTGCTATACCACCAGCCTCCTTTTTTTATGTGTTGTTGTTAAGTGCCATCGAGTCGGTTCTGACTCATAGGGACCCTGTATAGGAGCAGCTGGTAGGTTTGAACTGCCACCTTGCTGTTCAAACGGGCCTTGCGGTCCAGTGCTTATCCTTCAGCACCACCCCAGGACCATGCAATAAGGTGTATGAAACCCTAACTGGGGATTGGTTGGTTTAACCATTGCGCAGGCTTAAAATGCACCATCCCAGAGGTAGAACGGAAGATCTCTGTACCATCGAGAGAGAAGAGCCGGGAGTAGAGTGCCTCCTTTGGACCGAGATACCTTCAACACCGAATCTCCTCAGTCTCCATGACATAGAGCAGTGGCTTCAGAGGTGGTGAGAGAAAGCAGAACCAAGAGACAGCATGGTGGGATTCCCAGCCCACAGAGTGAGAAAGCTGTCTTCAGGCAGTGGGAATGGGGTGCCTATGAGCATACTAATTAGCAAAACTAAAAGATTTCTGTAACACCTCCCCAACTAGGACAGGGGCCAGACCAAAAGGGCCCAGGGCTGGAGAGAAGCATGCTTGACTGGAGAACTATGTTCTGAGCATTCCTGATCTTGAATTGTACTCTTCTGTTAAGCCCATCCAAATGCTGCTTTTTAACTCTTCAAAGTTTCACTTGAGAATGTTTTTAACCTCCATTTCTTACCTCCTTATGCCAAGGGTGTGGAACCTTTTCGCTGCCAAAATTTATAACATTCTTCGCGGGCCATACAAAAAATTATCAACTTAAAAACTAGCCTGCTGGATTTGGTCAAACATTTAATTAACTCACCCTTAATGTGGTGGTTAGGAGCTCTGGTAGCGTAGTGGTTACAAATCAGGCTGTGAACCTTAAGGTCAGCGGTTCGAAACTACCAGCCGCTCCGCGGGAGAAAGATGAGGCTTTCTACTCCCGTAAAGATTTACACCCTCGGAAACCCTGTACATGGTCGCTATAGGTCGGAACCGACTCGACAGCACTTAACAACAACAACAAATGTGGTTGTTGGAACTGCAGTTGCCTTAGCAGGGCCACACCAAATGACTTCACAGGCCTTCCACGGTCCTCAGGCCAGACTGTCCTCACCCTTGCCTTATGCTCATGCTTCCCTTTAAGTAATTAAGAATCATTTTAATAGCGGATTTAAAGTCCTTACTAAGAAACCCCTTAACAGCAAATTATCAAGCCAAGCAGAGAAGTAGCGAGCGCCTTGGGAGGGAGGGGTGGTTGGTGTCAGAATTGGTTAAAAGTTTGGAGGGTGGACGCATGCCTGACCTCTACCATATAGGGATCATCCTGGGGCTTTTTCCTCCTAATGAAATTAGAGGTGGTCAGATGATGATACCCCAAGACTGTTTTACAAATCACCGAGAACATTATTTGTTTCTAACTCTGTTTTATAAAAACATATAGGCATTTTCAATCAACTTACACTTCCAGCTATAAGGGAGTAGCTGGAACAGTACTTACCTTCCCACAATAGACAACTTAGAAGACTGAAAAAAAAAAAAAAATACACAATTATTTTGAGACAACACAGAACCATGATTCTCAGGAGTAGGGAAACTCAGGAGATAAAACCTACAATTAACTCAGCTTTCTGCTCATAGACACTTTTCAGATCATGATGCAGAAAAGAATTGAGACAAGATCAAAGTTTGGACTTTGATCTTATTGTTGTTGTTGTTGCTAAGTGCCACTGAGGCAGTGCCAACCCGTAGCGACCCAGTTTAAAGTTTCTGAGGAGCGGCTAGTGAGCTTGAACCGTCAACCATGTAGTTCAAACTGACTTTGCAGCCCCGCAAATTAAACCACAGCACCACACTAGTAATCCTTGGAGAACTGAAACAGCTAGAATTTGTGGTGTGGAGTACCAAGCAAGAAGATATTCTGCAAAGAATCTCTGGATATGTGAAACCTGGATGGTTCAAAGAGTTAACCCTCTCAGCTGCTAGCTGACATTTTAGTCCACCCAGAGGGGTCGTGAAAGAAAGGTGTGGTTATCTGATTCATCAGCCATCAAAACCCTATGGGGCACAGTTCTTCCCTGGGCTGGGGTCACCAAAAGTTGTAATTAACTCAAAAGCAACTGGTTTGCTTCTGGTGTGGAATAAAAGGCCAAGCATGTTTAGTATAAAAGAACACTAAACCAGGCAAAGACCAACTGATGGCTTGTAAGCTAAAACATCTCCAGAGTGTACGCAGGGCTGATGTTCGTGTTCTGACACACGTAACCAAGTAGAAATGCCAGGGGTAAGGAATCAGCAGCAAGAATTCTAAATCAGCTATTATAATGATTCCTGATGATTTAAAGGAAAACAGGAGTATAAGGAGACAAGAAATGGGGATGAAAAAAATGCTCACGTGGAACTTTCAAGAGCTAAAAAACAGTATCTGGATGGCTTTGTTGTTGTTAAGTGCCATCGAGTCGGTTCTGACCCATAGCGACCCTGTACAGGGTTTTCAAGGGTGTAAATCTTTACGGGAGTAGAAAGCCTCATCTTTCTCCCGCGGAGCGGCTGGTAGTTTCAAACCGCTGACCTTAAGGTTAGCAGTCCGATTCGTAACCACTACGCTACCTACCAGAGCTCTCTATATCTGGATGGCTTTAACAGATGATTAATCACTGGAAATGAAGATCAGTGAGCTTGAAAATGTAGCAAACTAAGCTGTTCAAACTAAAGTATAGAGAGACAAGACGGATAAAATCAATCAAAACTTAGTGACCTGCAGAACAGTAATAAGTAATGTAATATCCCTGGAGGAGAATAGCATAAGAAATATGGCTGAATTTTTTCCCAGTTTGATGAAAGTTGTAAGTCCACAGGCCAAAGAAGCTCAAAAAACCACTAGTAGGATAAGCTCAAAGGAACCATGCCAAGGTACATCATAATCAAACTGCTAAAACCAGGGATAAATAGAAATACCTTTAAAGCAACCAGAGGCACAAGGATATAGTACGTACAGGAAGACATATATAAGAATTACCACCGACTTCTTGTCAGGGACCAAAGGCATGCCAGAAGACAATGAGATGATGTCTTCAAAGTATTCAAAGGAAGAAACTTTCTAAAAATAGAGGATATTTCCTTACTCATATCATGAAGTCAGCATTGTTCTGAGAGCAAAACCACAAAAAGGTATTATAAGAAAAGAAAACCACAGACCAAATAAAAATTCAACGCACAAATACAAAGAATTAACCTGAAATAGATCATATATCTTAAATATAAAATGAAAACTATAAAATTTCTTGGAGAAAAATCTCTGCAATTTTGGGGTAAGCAAAAACGTCTTAGGCAATGCACAGCGGTCCTTAAACCATAAAAATAATTATAAATTACACTACATCAATATTAAACTCTCTAGTCTTTGAATAACAAAAAGGTAGGCCAGAAAGCAGCAGAAAATATTAGCCATGCATACATATATCTGACAAATAACTTGTATCAAGAATATGTAAAGGATTATGAATCAATAAACAAGAAAAAAATGCTTTTAAATGGACAAAATATTTGCTAAGGCATTACACAAAAGATAGATGCTGAAGAGCAATAAGAAAGAAAATGCATTATGAAAAAGGAAAAAAAAGAACAGGAAAAAACCCACAAACCTATGGAGCAGTTGTATTCTACACACACGGGGTCTCCATGAGTTGGATCCACTCTAGGGCAAATAGCAAGTCTAACTTTGCATCATCTCATTTTCTAGAGTTTTAATGGTGGTGTTTATTTTTGTTTGTTTTCTATGAAAATGGTGAGGAAAGTATCTTCCTGGTGGTGGTGTTAGGTGCTGTCGAGCTGGTTTCAACTCGTAGCAACCTTATGCACAACAGAACGAAACACTGCCTGTCCTGCGCCATGCTCACAATTGTTAAGCTTGAGCCCCTTGCAGCTACCACTGTGTCAATCTTCCTGCCACATAGTAAATGTTTATTTTTGCTGTATGAAATATATATATATTTTTTCCTTTGATCTCCAGTAGTAACATAAGGAAGTCATCCTATCTTACATTGTACAGAGCTTGCTTAAGGATTTTTAACTGCAAAATTATATGAAGTTTTGACATTTGAAGAAATATATATTTTAAAGAAAATATCTGAATATCTAATAGCACATGAAAAGATGTTTTAAGACCATGATTAACAGATACCAGCAAACACACTGTGAGAGCTTAGTCAAGAATCACATATAGACATAACCCGAGATACATTTTTCTTTGGTCCATTCCTGCAAAAGCTGCAGGCCCCACCTTCATGTTTACGCTCCCTAATAACAATACCCAAACCACAGTCATCAAGTCAATTCCGACTCATAGTGACCCTGTCAGAAGGACAGAGTAGAACTGCTCCTTACGAGTTTCTGAGGCTGTAAATCTTTACAGAAGCAGAGCGCATCCTCATCTTTCTCCCTCAAGAGTGGCTGGTGGGTTTGAACCACTGACCTTGCAGTTAACAACCAATACTTAATGCACCGTACCACCAGGGATCCTTCCTGGTAACAATAGCTGGTATTTACTGAGATAGAGATTTTATTGAGATAGGTATTTTACTGAGATAGAATGGAGTCCTGATGTGGCACTGTGGGTTAATGTGCTGGACTGCAAGGTCAGTTTGAACCGCAGGGTGGTTACTTCAAGCTCACCAGATGTTCCTTGGAAACCCTATACAGGGTCGCTATGGGTCAGAAACGACTCAACAGCACTTAACAACAACTGAGATAGATTCGCTCTTCGGATATCCTATACAGGGTCGCGATGCATCGGAACTGACTTGATCATGTTTGTGCAAGCACTTCATTTGATTGTCTTGCTGAATCTCACATTATCAGACAATGGGATAGGAGCTACAGCACCACACCAGGTTACTCAGCTACTATGTGGTAAGACAAGCAGTTAAATTGAGACAGCTTATCTCTGGAGGCCATTGAATCATAGTGCAGTGCTGACGTTGGAACACCATGGTGCCTCTGCATTTCAAACCATATTGAAATGCTTTGTGGAGTGTCAAGGAAATGAAAAACCTCACTGATGAGGTTTCAAGAAGAAGGCAATGTGGTCAGATTGCATTTCCCCTCAGTTTGCAGAGATAATAGGCCGCTAACAAAGACTTTTTTTTTTTTTTTTTTGCCATGGAGATTGAATACAGTTGCTATACAAGAGTCCACAAAACCAGAAAATAATGGAAACTAACAACTAATGGAAATTTCAGAAGAATTTTTTGGTTTTGCTGTTCTCTTTTTTGTGTGTTTGTTTAAAGTGCTGAATACACTCCAATGCATGGTGACCCATGTGTATCAGAACGGAATTGTTCTTCATAGGTTTTCAGTAGTCAGTGTTTTAGACTTGGTGGTGGAGGTGGCGGCGGCTATGTAGTCGGTTCCAACTTAGAGTGACCTACATAGGGTTGGTGGTGATATGCCCTGGAGTTGGTTCCAACTCATAGAGGCCCTGTATAGGGTTTCCAAGGCTGTAAATCTTTACAGGAACAGAAAGCCTCATCTTTATCCCTCAGAACAGCTGGTAGTCTCAAACTGCTGACTTGAGGTTAGCTATCTGACTCGTAACCACTACGCTACCAGAGCTCCTTGTTTTAGACACAGATAGTGAGATTTTTCTTGAGGTGCCTCTGGGTAGATGCAAATTTTCAACCTTCATGTTAGCAGCCAAGTGTGTTAACTGTTTGCAGCACCTGGGAGCTTCAAGGAAACTTTGGGTACACTATGGCACTATGATAGAATTCAGGGACCCTGGCAGCACGATGGCTAAGCACTCTGTTTTGTCCACCCCACCACCACCCCCAGCCAGTCTATGGGACAAACGACCTGATGATGGACTCCCGTAAAGATTAAAGCATGAGGAACCCTGTGGGACAGTTGTATTTATCCTATAAGGGCGCTATGAGTTGGACGACATAGGACAACAACCTTCTTGTTAGCTGCCATCGAGTTGACTTCCAACTCATGGTGTATGGTGTAGACTATTTTTTTTAGACCAATTGAGTGGTGCATAGTCCATAGGCAACTCAACACTTGCTGAGTGTCTGTTCCATCCTAAGCATTATCTCACATAATCCTCAGAATAACCCCATCTTAGATATAAGGACACTGAGGCTAAGAGAGGCTAAGTAACTTACAGCGCACCCATGAGAACGTTTGGGATTCCAACCAATATCTACTTGGTTCCAAAGTTGGTGTGCCTGGCTGCTTCCCATAAAAGTCTGCCAATGAACTTATGCACTGTTGTTCATGATGCACGCATCAGCACATGCAACAGATTTTATTCTTTTGCCGACACAGATTTGAAAGTCTGGTTGACAGTTGGCTACTGAAACTCAAGTGTCCGTTGAAGAAGCAATATTATCTACAGTTGTTGCTCCCTTTCCTTTCTCTTTGAAATAAAGATTCAGCTGTGGGACTGATTACCCAGACCCGCTTCTGAAGATTGTAAGACATTCAGTCAGGCAGAGCCAATTGGGGTTGATTTCTTTTGTTCAACAGCTGCAGAACCAGGAGCTGCTGAGGGCAATGATGAAGAAGGCTGAGTTGGAAATCAGCAGCAAAGTGATGGAAACGATGAGGAGGCTGGAGGACCCTGTGCAGAGGCAGCGCATCCTGGTGGAGCAAGAGAGACAGAAGTACCTTCACGAAGAGGAGACGATAGTCAAGAAGCTGTGGTGAGTGCCAATCTTCTTGTGCATGTTTAGATGTCTTAACTTGAAAAGGAATATCTCCTCTGCCAACTGGGAGGCCCTCCCTAGTTAGTATTCTCTGTCTCACACTCGGTTCTCTAAGGTGAGCAAAATCAGTAAAGTGTGTGTATAAATTTAGTGTTCCAACTCACCAGCTGCTCCTCAGAAACTCTATACAGGTTCGCTGTGAGTTGGAAAAAACAGCATTTAACAACAACAACATGTATCTATATTATATACATATATGTGTGTGTGTTGCTGTTCTTGTTAAGTGCTGTCGAGTCAGTTCTGACCCATAGCGAACCTGTATAGGGTTTCCTAGGTGCAGCTGGTGAGCTTGAATCACCGACCTTGCAGTTCAAATGGACCTTGCAGTCCAGCACATTAACCCACAGCACCAAATGTAGAGAGTTATTTCAGAGAAATGGCTCACGCAGTTGTGAAGGCTGGTAAGCCTCAAATCAGTAGGTCAGGCTTCAAGCTGGAGGCTTCTCCTCACTCACATGGTTGCAGGCACCAATAACTCAAAATCAGAAGATCAAACTGCAGGCTGTGGGCTCACATCCCAAGATCCAGAGATCAGAGATGACAAAATGACCTGCAGGATTGAGAGCAAGTGAACTTTGCCAGAACATACATATATATTGGAGGCAGATCACAATCCCAAGAAAACGCCCCTTAACAGATCACAAAATGAATAAAAATGGCATACTATTGAGAATCGTAGCCTAGCGAAGTTGACATATAACCCTAACCTCCACACTCTCCCCATCTCTTTATTGAGCACCTGGTATGGTGCCATGCGTGGGTTAATGTGCTGGACTGCAAAGTGGATGTGAACCACAGGCGCTTCTTGGAAACCCAATACAGGGATTCTATGCGTCAGAACAACAACAACTGTGTGCGAGGCATCCCTGGGTAGTGCGAACAGTTAACACTGGGCTGCTCACCAAAAGGTTGAAGGTTTGAGTGCACCTAGAGGTGCCTCAGAGGAAAGACTTGGGGATGTTCTTCCAAACAATCAAGACACTGACAACTTCCATTGAGAACTTCTACTCTGACACAGGTGAGCTCACCATACGTCACAATCAACTTCACCGCAACAGTTTAGTTTTATTTTATTTTTATTGCTATGTACAAATTAGATTTTTGGGTTTCCATGGAACTTGGTAGCCTCCATTGAGGTCTAAGAAATCCCCCCATTTTCACTCAAAGTGACTGAGCCAAGCTTTTTAAAAGTTGGGAGCATCATCCTCTTTTGTAGGGCTCAGCAGCACATAAAATTACAAGGAGCCAATGGCAAAACCCAATAATAAATGTGAAGCCTGTATTTAATCTCAATAAATTAAAATGAATAGCCCAAATAACAGAGCACTAAAATTATCTTCCTATTATTCAACTGTAGTTAAAATCGCAAAAGGGGAATTTAAATGTAAAGTGTATCTCATAGAGAATAAAAGAAATTTCCTTGAATGTGAAGAATCATATATAAAGTTCTAATTGAAAGCATCTATCAAGTCTCACTATTGAAATGAGCAGTGTTGTATTATACGTCTCCCACACCCCCCAGTCACAAGAGGAGACACATCTTTTATGTTAATTTATGTTTGGTTAAAAAACAAAGATTTCTCATACAACTAGTTCACCTCGAGCGGTCATTTTTTGGGGTGCTTATTTCTTGGAACACTTAAATCTGCCAACTTAAAATAGTAAGGACGAAACTTTCAAATTCTTCTCGTGACTAGAATGTCAGAATTCTCTTATGTCCTAACATGGGTGTCCCATTTGATATTTCAGCTGTACCTAGTGTCACCGCTCTGCCAACCAAATGTGTTTGATTAAGAGGGGAATGTTTTTCTCACAAGGAGTCAAGTGAAAACAAATTAGAATTTGAATGCCCATTTTGCGAATTAATTAAACTTGGTCACTGTCCATCTCATGTCTCATACATTTTTATGGGACTTTAATTTGGTTGGCACGGTGGTGGTGGTGGTGGTGTGCCGTGGAGTCGATTCCGACTCATAGCGACCCTGCATAGGATTTCTGAGGCTGTGAATCTTTATGGGAGCAGAAAGCTTCATCTTTCTCCCACGGAACAGCTGGTAGTTTCGAACTGCTGACCTTGAGTAATGTTCAGTTGTTTGTGTTTAGAAATTACTCTGTGAAAGAACTTGAAAGCTCCTAATTCCTTCTGCCTTGCAGATAACAAGATACGAATTCGCATAATCACTTTCAGAAAATCAATGTACTGTTGGCGTTACAAAACACAGAAATACCTCAAGTCAGTTGAGACTATAAAACAGCAGTGTTGCAAATATATGTTGTTGCTGGGGAAACGAGTGGCTTTTACTGGCTTACATGTACAACATAAAGCAAAGGTCAGCAATTCGAAACCTTTGTGGTCTGACTCGTAACCACTACACTACCAGAGCTCCTGAACAACAATATCTTATTTATGCACAATAGCTTTGAGTAATGTCTTTCTAGCAAAGAAGCACATAGGAGTTTGCATATAGCATAAAGCTGTAGTTTAGAAGTGCCTGGTGAAACGTGGTGGTGGTGGTGGTTCTTGTGGCGGTGGTGGTGGTGTGCCGTGGAGTCAGTTCCAACTCATAGGAAACCTGTGTAGGGTTTCTGTCGTGGCAAATCTTGACAGCAGCAGAAAGCCTCATCTTTCTCCCGTGGAACAGATGGTAATTTTGAACTGCTGACCTTGAGGGTAGCAGGCTGACTTGTAACCACTACACTATCAGAGCTCCTTAGTGATGCAAATAATTAACATGCTCGGCTGCTAGTCAGAAGGCTGGAGGTTTGAGTCACCCCAGAGAAATGCCTGGGGACCTACTTCTAAAATACCAGCCATTGAAAGTCAATCAGTACTCAGTCACACACGGGCCATTCTAAGTCAGATGACAATGTGTATATATGTGTATGTGTGTGTTAGAGCAAGTGGTACTTCATAAAGGAGAGATGATTTATGAGCCCAGGAAACCCTGCAATCAACACATCTCTGGACCAGTAAAGCATTGGACCTTCTTGGAGACTTATGGGTAGTCGGATACATGAATGCTAATAGTACCTGGTGTTAGGTTGTGCCTAACATACAGTACTGTGCTTGGACCTTGGATAGCTATATAGTCTCTGGCTGGACCTTTAGAATCTGCCTTTTACAAAGCTACATGGGTGAGTCTGAAGCAAATTCACATTTGAGAATTACTGCCTGGTGTGATGACAAGATCACTGAAGTTTTTGGTCAGAGAAGTAGCAAAATCAGAGCTGTATTTCAGAATGTCTACCCTGGTAATCACGTGCGAGACTGATTGAGATTGGCATGTGGGAAACTTTATTGGAAGCTACTGCGATGGTCCAGGTAAAAGGCAAACGGGCCTGGACCAAGCAGAATAAATAAAATGGGAAAAGAAATCAAATGCAAAATACACGGAGAGGGTCTCATCACGTAGATTAACTGACTGGATGAGTCAGGGTGGTAACATAGAGTTAGTAATAAAAGACAACCGAAAACTGTTTCACCTCAGGAAGAGTAGGAGACTCTTTCCTCACACACCGTGGAAAACGTTCTCTTGGAGTTGTGTTCAGTCAAGTTGCTGGAAATCCGTTTAAATGGCAGAGAGGTGAAATTTGAATCTAAATAGAAATCGTAGGTGGACTGCTAATAAAGTAAAGATGAAGTCTCTGTTAGCCACTGATACACTTTAATTAAAAACCAAGAAACCCAAACCAGTTAGTTAGTCATCAAGTCATTTCCAACTCATGGAAATCATTGTTCCGGAATTGAACTGTGCTCCATAGTGTTCTCAGTGGCTAATTTTTTGAAAGTAGATCCCCATGCGTTTCTTCCAAGGTTCCTCTGCCTGTACTTAAACCACCAACCTATCAGTTGTACCACCCAGGGACTCTGTTTCATTTGTAATTAACATACAATGAAAAGCAATATAAGCAAATATAATGTGTTTGTCTCTAAACTAAAGCGTCTGTAAACACCTGGCATTCTGTTGAGCAGAGCTGACATCTCGAAAGTCATGATGATTGCTAGGACATAGATAAGTTGTTTTCAACATTCATTTTTGCTCCTTTGTCTGTTTTAGCATTTGGATAAACAAATCTGATCTCTTAGTGCTTCATCTGTAAGTATCAGAAACATACAAATTGAAGTGCCTTTGTTATTTATAATAACATCAGTATACATATTTGTACATTCCCTGAGCAACAAAGGAAGAACTATAAAGTGTAAGGGTGTCTTGTGTACAGGGTTATGAAATCCAAGAGACATATCATGTAGTTGTTGTTGTTAAGTGCACTTAAGTTGGCTCATCACAGTAACCTATGCACAACAGAACAAAAAACTGCTCAGTCCTGTGCCAAACTCACAATTGTTGTTATGTTTGAATCCATTGCTGCTGTTCTTGTGTCAGTCCATCTAGTTGGGGGTACTTCTCCAGAGACTAGTCCCTCCAGATATTATATCCAAAATATGAGGGACAAAGTTTTGGCACCCTCTCTTCTAAGGGACATTTTGACTGTACTTCTTCCAATACAGACTTGTTCATTCTTCTGGCAGTCTGTGGTACTTTCAATAATCTTCCCCAACAGCATAATTCAAATGTATTGATTGTCCTATGGTCTTCCTGATTCTCTACCCAACTTTTACATGCATATGATGTGATTGAAAATACCATGCCTTGGGTCAGGCGCACTTAAGTACTAAAACCGGTATCTTTGTTTTTCAACACTTTTTTTAAAGATGTGTTTTACAGCAGACTTTCCTAACGGGATACATCTTTTGATTTCTCTACTACTGCTTCCATGAGCGTTGGTTATGGATGCAAGCAAATTGAAGTCTGACAACATCAATCTTTTATCCATGTATCATGATGTTATTTATTGTTCCAGTTGTGAGGATTTTTGCTTTCCATACATTAAGGTACAATCCCTACTGAAGACTATAGTCTTTGATCTTCATCAGTCAGTATTTCAAGTCTTCTTTGTTGTGTCATCTGGATTGCAGCTTGTTAATGAGTCTTCCTCCAATCCTGATGTCATGTGCTTCTTCATATAATCCAGGCTTTCGGATAATTTGTTTAGTACACAGACTGAATAAGTATGGTGAAAGGATACAACCCTAACCTTTCCTGATTTTAAACCATTCGGTATCCCCTTGTTCTGTTCTAACAACTAACTCTTTCTTGGTCTATGTCCAGGTTCCTCATGTGCATGATAAGTGTTCTGGAATATCCATTCTTCACAATGCATTCCATAGTTTGTTATGATCCATACAGTCAAAAGCCTTTGCATAGTCAAAAAGCACAAATAAACAAAAGAATCAATCGATCCGTTTTGGAACAAGTGCAGCCAGAGTACTCCTTGGAGGCCAAGATGGCCAAACTTCGTTTCTCATACTTCAGACATATTGTCAGGAGGGACCAGTCACTGGAGAAGGATATCATGTTTGGTAAGGTGGAGGGTCAGAGAAAAAGAAGAAGACCCCCAATGAGATGGATTGGCCAAGTGGCAGCATCGATGGACTCAAGCGTGGCAACAATAGTGAGGTTAGCCCAGGATCGGGCAGTGTTTTGTTCTGCTGTACATAAGGTCACTATGAGTCAGTACTGACACGATGGCACCTAACAACAACAACAACAACAACAACAAACATCTTTCTAGTATTCTCTTCTTTTAGTCAAGATCCATCTGATGTTAGCAATGATAGCCCTCATTCCATGTCCTCTTCTGAATCAGTTTGAATTTCTGACAGCTCCCTGCTGATGTGCTGTTGCAGGTGTTTTTGAGTTATATTTGCATGTGACATTAATGACCCATTCCATTGGGTCACCTTTCTCTGGAATTGGCATAAATTTGGATCTTTTCAATTGGTTGGCCAGGTAGCTGTCTTCCAAATTGCTTGGCATTGATGATCCAGAGCTGCCTCCGTTTGTTGAAACATTTCTATTTTTATTGTATTGTCGATTCCTGGAGCCTTGTTTTTGTCAGTGCCTTCAATGCAGCTTGGACTTCTTCCTTCAGTTTCTTGATCATATGGTACCTCTTGAAATGACTGAAAATTCACCACGTTTTGGTACACTGACTCTGTGTATTGCTTCCATTTTCTTGTGGTGTTTGCAGTGTCGTTCAATATTTTGACCACAGAATCCTTCAATATTGGAAACCAAGACTTGATTTTTTTCTTCAGTTTTTCTCTGCTTGAGAAATGCTAAGCGTGTTCTTTCCTTTTAGTATTTAGTATAATTCGAGGTCTTTGTACATTTCATTGTAATATTTAACTTTTGCTTCATGAGCTAGTCTTTGAAATGTTATGTTCAGCTCTTTTATTTTATCATTTCTTCCAGTCGCCTTAGCTTCTCTGCACTCAAGAGCAAGTTTCAGAGTCTTTTCTGACATTCATTTTGGTCTTCTGACATTCATTTCTTTTCTTGTCTGTTTAATGACCTTTTGCTTTCGTCATATATGATGTTCGTGATGCCATCCCACAATTCTTGTGGTCATCAGTCATTAGTGACAAATACATCAAATCTCTTCTTGAGATGGTCTCTAAATTCAGGTAGGATATACATAAGCTCATATTTTGGCTCTCACAGACTTGTTTTAATTTTCTTCAGCCTCAGTCTGAACTTGCATACAAGCAATTGATGATCTGTATCACAGTTGGCCCCTACCTTGTTTTGGCTGGTTATATTTGCTTCTCGATGATCTCTTCCCACAGGCGTAGTCAGTTTAATTCCTCTGTGTTCTATCTGATGAGGTCCGTTTGTATAGTTAGTCACTGTTTATTTTGTTGAAAAGAGATATTAACAAAGAATAAATCTTTAGTCTTACAAAATTCTTTCATGTGATTTCTAGCATTGTTTCTACTACCAAGGCCATATTATACAACTACTGATTCCTCCTCTTTTCCAACTTTTGCATTCCACTCACCAGTAATGATCAATGAATCTTGATTGTATGTTTGATCAATTTCAATCTGAAGAAGTTGGTGGAATTCTTCAATTTTATCATCTCTGGTTTTAGTGGCTGATGCATGAATTTGAATACTCGTGCCATTACCTGGTCTTCCATGTTGTTACTAAGTACCCTTCAGTCCCAAAGAGCTGCTGTTAAGTTTGAACTGCTGATCTTGCAGTTCAAACCGATCTTATAGTCAAGTGCTTATCCTCCAGTGCCACATCAGGACTCCCACCTTCCTTGTAGGCATATGGATATAGTCTTATCACAGACAGCATTATACTTCAAGAGATATCTTGAAATGCTTGTAATGATGAACGCAATGCCATTTCTCTCTGATTTGTCATTCCCAGCATAGTAAACCATAGGATTGTCTGGCTCAGAATGGTCAGTACCATTCCATCTCAGCCCACTGATGCCTAGGATATTGATCTTTATGCATTCCATTTCATCTTTGACAACTTGGCAGCTTTCCTATATTCATACTTTGTGCATTTCATATTCTGATTATTAACCAATGTTTGCAGCTGTTTCTTCTCATTTGAGTTGTGCCACATCAGCAAATTAAGGTTCCAAAAGCTTTGCTCTAGTCGTGTCGTTATGAGCAACAACTCTACTTTAAGCATGTAGCTCTTGCACAGTCGTATTTTGAGTGCCTTCCAACATGAGGGACTCATCTTCCAGCATTATATCAAACAATGTCCTCCAGCCATTTATAAGGTTTTCATTGGTTAACCATTCAGAAGTATCACAGCAGCATGCAAGTCACCACAGGACAATGAATTGACAGACGAGTGGTGGGTATTTTGTAGAAGAGATAAAGTAAGGTTTTATGCAAAGACTAGACTTGGAATCAGATGACAGCTCTTTGAAATATTAATCACAAATTGGCAGGCTTATGGTTATTACTATAACCGTTATAGAATTTGGGTCATAACTCTTCCATCAAAACTTTGAAGGACTTGCCAGTGTGTTTCATTTTATTTGGCTATGAAATGAAAGAGACCACACTGTGGTCCTAGATCTAGAGTTCTGATGAGGGACCCACACATTCTCTCTGCCTCAAGGACACAGCGGTTCTGGGAGTCTCCTCTGGGTGTGTCCACATAGCACTGGGTACCTCCCCATAGTTTGTGGATATGGGCAATGAGCAAATAAGGCTTCCCCTCCTCAGAAGAAGCATTAATTCATCAGAAATAGACAATAGGGCATTTTGATAAATATGGAAATAAAAACATCACCAAAAACTCCATCCTGGTTCTCAGAGGTATACCAATTTGTAACTTCCCCTGATCCTGTTGTACATATACAACATCCTGCCTGAATCCCACCCCTACTTCTAAGAGAGTTGTCCATTTGCTCATACTAGAAAGGATCATTGTTGGAACATCTTTTTGCATAGGTTCCATGCCTGCCTTCCTCTTTCCTTGCCCAAGGCCTGCTCCCTACTCAGGGATCCTTGAGGTGGAATTGCTGTTCACTTACTGCCACCTAGTGGTTCTTCATTCCTAAAAGTTCTTTTCCTCCATTTCTTTGAGGGGGTTTTCTGTTGTGGATATTCACCAGCAAATTGACAAGATGTTGTTGTTAAGTACCATGGAGTTGGTTCCGACTCATAGTGACCCTGCACAGGGTTTCCGAGGCTGTAAATCTTTATGGGAGCAGAATGCCTCATCTTTCTCCCAGGGAACCACTGGTAGTTTCGAACTGCTGACCTTGAGGTTAGCAGCCCGATTCGTACCCACTGCACTACCAGAGCTCCTTAAACTGACACCATACAAACATTGATTTAGGATTGGATGATTTATGAGCCCAGAAGGCAGATTATTATTGTTACTTGTTTTTAGTTGAAGTGGAAGATCCTAATTTGGCTTTGTTGAAGCTGGCATGTCCTAAAGTTGTATGTGTGTGATGTGTGTGTGTGGTGGTGGTGGTGGGGGGGGGAGGGCTCTGATCAGTTCTCTTTGAGATGAAGGCAATCAATAACTGAAAACAGGAAAATCACTGTAAATAAGAGGTTCTCGTTTAGTGAAAATCTTGCCTCTTTTCCCTCCCTTGGCAACATTTGGTAATGTCTTGAGACATTTTCATTGTCAAGTGTGGGGCATGCTACGGGTATCTACTGGGTAGAGGCAAGAACTACTGCTAAACTTCTTATAATGCATAGGACAACCTCTACAACAAGAATTTTCTGGCCCAAAACATTGATAGTGCTCAGTTCCGATCTGTTATTTTGTTCCACCGTAGCTTGCTCTTTCATCCCACTCATGCCAGTTAAATGCATGCAGCCCTCCCTCAGCAGGTATTGGTACCCTCAAGTCTGTCCCAACTCATAGTGGCCCTGTGTAGAATTTCCACAAGTGGCTGGAGGGTTTGAACTGCTGAATTTGAGGTCCAGTGCTTATCCTACAACGCTACACCAGCTAATAGCGGTGATTGACACCATTGAAAATGAAAAGTGGATCTGCTGTCAACTAGCCTTGGTCATCCCTCTGGCAGGTTCTGAAACTATTTCCTTGTACCTATCTTCTACCTCTGCAAAATGTTTAAACCAAACCAAACCAATGCTTCGAGTTGGGCTCCCACCATATAAGTGAAAGGCCAGAGAAGGGGCTGGGGCAGAATCTAAAATGGGGGGCTCAGACCTCTTTAGGTGCTTTGCTACCACACCTGCCTGCCCTTGTTGATGAACTCAATGCCCAGGTCCATCTTCTTCTCTGCTTGTTCCCCACAGTGAGTTAGAGGACTTTGTGGAAGACTTGAAGAAAGACTCTGCATCTGCTGGCCGAGTGGTCACACTCAAAGACGTGGAAGATGGGGCATTCCTCCTGCGACAAGTGGGAGAAGCTGTAGCTACCCTGAAAGGTGAGCAAAAAGGCCTGATGTGTGTTTTCTGAGGTACTCACAAAAGAGTCAGTCATCTGTTCAGCGTCACCATGTGCCAGGAGCACCGTTCTAGGCTCTTGAGGTCCATCGCTGAACAAAATAGACAAACACATTGTCCTCTTGGAGGTTCTAGGATTTTTTTTTTTTTTTTTTTTTAATGTTGTGAACTGAGTGATAGTTTACATGGGAGAATGTCAGCTTTACACCATTGTTTCATTGCAATGATTACAATCTCCTCCATGCATCCTCATTCAACAGTATTTGCTTCCATTCCCTCTGTTTTTCTTTTTTGTTTGTTTGTTTTTTGGGGGGGTGTGGAGGGGTGGGGAGATGTACACAAAAACACTCAGGAATATATAACAATTTAAACAACCAAAGAGCACGTTCTGCAAGCCTGCCTCCTGGCCACCAGCACTCAGTCCCTCTCTTTCCATGAGTCTAGAGTCCTTAGTTGCACCCTCTCTCCATGTCCCCATCTCTGGAGGCTATAAGATCTTGAACTAAATGTCAATAATAATGGTTTCTATTTGCTGGACTCTTAAAAAATGCAAGGACAACTGTAGCAAACCCATTAAAAATAGCCCTAAGGGACAGCTGACCTGACCCAAAATGAACAGATAGGAGATTAGGCCTAGAGAAATTGTGGCCTTGCCAAAGGGCACTTTGAACCCAGCTCGGCCTGACATTCTTCTTAGCTCTTAACCCACTGCCTCCTGTAGATGGGTGGTGTGCACCATGGCTGAAGGAGCTTGGTGTTGCTCAGCCTTACTCAGTGGCAGTGAAGGGTGGAAGGTTGCTGTTGGGGATTTTTCTCCTAGAATTAACCAGCTGGTTTTGGCCTGCAGGAGAATTTCCCACCTTACAGAACAAGATGCGTGCCATCCTCCGCATTGAGGTGGAAGCCGTTCGGTTCCTGAAGGAGGAACCACATAAACTGGACAGTCTCCTGAAGAGAGTGAGGAGCATGACCGATGTCCTGACCATGCTGCGGAGGTGAATGGTTCCAGATGTGGCTGGGGGCGGTCTGTGGATGGGACCTGCTGGGAAGGTCAGGGTTCCGAGGTGCTGGGCTCCTGAAACCTGTTTCCATGCTCATTACTTATGATACCTCTTGTTCCTCATGCCCTGAGGAGAATCTAGAGCCTGCCCACATTTGCATTTTCACTTCAGTTTGAATCCATGTTATAATTCCTCACCATAGGCTGCCTGCATTTGGAACACCCGACGGGGCTTAAAATTAGTAAACTTTTTTTTTTTTCTAACCACCTAAAGGATTTTTGCTTTTAAGTAGCATTTTGCAGCTGAATAAAATCAAAATATTTTATTAGCTTCCTTCACGTCAAAGACAGAAGGACCAAAATTGCCTCTACCTGTAGCGCCCATATCTGACTGGGTAGAGGAAAAAATTGTACCTGGGTTAGATTTTCTGACTGAGTCACACTCACTTCAAAGTGCCTATGTGTTGATTTGTTTGTTTGTTTTTCCCTAGTAGAATAAAAATCTGATGAAAGAATTCTTCATTAAGCTCCTAGCCAAATATGGTAACCTAGCTCCAAGAAGCCACCCTTATGACTTGGAAATAGTAACCTAGCAGGTAGAACTGCCCCGTGCTCTCTTCTTTTCCCTGAAAAACAAAAGAAATGTTTAGAGCCAGCACAAGAGGGCTGAAGTTCAGTATGTACCTTACCTCCAAGGAATGCAAGTTCTGAAAACAGACGGGATTGTGTGTTTTGGATTTTAGGTGATTTAAATATTTTTGGTCCCATAAGTCCTTGGTGATGAGGATGATACATGTTGTTGTTGTTATGTGCCGTGGAGTCGGTTCCGACTCATAGCGACCCTGCACAGGATTTCCGAGGCTGTAATTCTTTACGGAGCAGAAAGCCTCATCTTTCTCCCGCGGAACAGCTGACCTGTGGCTCACAGCCTGAATCGTAACCACTACGCTACCAGAGCTCCTTAAATAGTGTTTAAACGAAAGAAATTTTACGTGCCGTTACACTTCCCATCACAAGCTATCATACTAATTTTTTTCTTAGTATCTTTTGTGTGTAGCTGGCTCTACTAGGCCCTGAGGGAGACTCAGGAGAAATGGAAGGAATAAGTTTGGTTCCAAATCAGTTGTTAACTGAGAGGCCAGTGGTTCAAATCTACCCAGGTGAAAAGACCAGGCATTCTGCTCCTGTACAGATTGCAGCCTAGGATACACTATGAGGCAGTTCTTCTCTGTCCCATGGGGCACTGTGAGTCACAATCAACTCGAAGGCACCCAGAAACAACCATGAGCTTGCAGCACGACAGAAAAGATACAAACAAGCACAGTTCAGAGTTGACTTAGGGATTTGGGGTGCTAAAGTGGACTTGTTCATGTTGACTATGACATGCTGGAAGGATATCTCAACAGAACTGCCCACTAGGCACTTAGAAATGTGGAGTGATGTTCAGGAGACCTTGACTAGCTTGGTGTCAGGAAGAAGAAGAAGGAGGGAGGAAGGAAGGATCTGGAAGGGGAAGTCATCTTCATGGAAGCAATCTTAGAAAGGTAAGAGATGGCCCAGGAAGAGAGGGTGAACATGAACACGTAGCATTAAAGCAGCTAGCTGTAAAGGACTTAAAAAAGCTGTTAGATTTCTAAGTCATTATTGACCTCACCAGGAATCCTGATGTGGCACCATAGGAGAAACATTGGAAGAAACTCCAGTAGTGAAGTGGTCATGCAGTTCCAGGTTAGCAGTTCAAAACTACCAGCTGTTCCATGGGAGAAAGATGAGGCTTTCTGCTCCTGTGAACATTTATAGTCTCGGAAACCCTGTACAGGGTCACTATGAGTTGGAATCGACTCATAATTAACCATGCCAAGAGACTCAGCTGAGTACAAGTGAGGAAGGTCAGATCACAGCAGGCTGAGGGACAAGAACTGCAAGGATCCAAATTAGTGTCTTATCTACTTCCCCAAGATGTCTGGCAGTGAAAGAGGGAGAGTCTGGGGGACTTAGGCAACTTTGAAGTCATTGGGTGGTGTAAACAGGAGGTTGGAGTTTACCCAGGCCCCTCGTCAGAAAGGCCTAGGCGTCTACTTGCAAAAAGAGCCAGTCATTGCTGCTCTGTGGCGCACACAGCTCTATTGTGACACACCTGAGTTAAAACAACTCAACGACATCTTGTTTATTTGGTTGTTTTGGGGGTTTTTTTGGAAGGAAGCTTTTGAAATTAGAACCCAATATATTACAGAGCTGTACAGGTCAGGAGCAGGAAGAAGAGTTAGAAGGATGTTAATATAATATTATCCATGTTCTGCAACCATTACCCAAACAGTGATGAAGTCGTATGGGTCTGTGCCTAACAGCACCATCTGAAAGGGAAAGATAGACCACCTCCAGAGAAAAGGACTGAAAATGCAGCTGCCAAAGATACCTAGGAGGCAATGCCAGGGCTTTAGGAAGTTGCTATGGAAACCCTGTTCCCTGAGCTCCTACTCTTGAGTTTTAGAAGGTTTTAATTTTGAAACAAAATCTTGCCTGGCTTTGGGATAACATAGCATCCAAGTATGCAATGGTCATAAAATGAGAGTAACATGTTCTAATGGCTAACACTGCCGTGCCTGGTTTCTTCTAGACATGTCACCGATGGCCTCTTAAAAGGCTCAGATGCAGCCCAAGCTGCACAGTACGTGGCGATGGAAAAGGCCACTGCCGCGGAAGTCCTGAGGAGCCAGGAGGAGGGCCCCCATGCTGCAGGCCAGTCCCTCCCCAGCACAGGAGTCCCCGGCGATATGAAGTCAGAGGTGGTGACAGTGCACCATGCACAGAGCTCGCCTGTGGCCATCCAGACCTCTCAACACACCTCGTCCCTGCTCAGCCATGCCCAGACCTTGCCTCACCCGGCCAGTCCTCCAGCTGTCTCGCAGGAAGTGGCCTCTGCTCTGCAGCCAGCCCCCCAGTCCCCACAGACTCCCATGAATGGCTCCACCATGCAGAGCTTGTTCATTGAGGAGATCCACAGTGTGAGTGCCAAGAACAGGGCCGTGTCTATTGAGGTACAGTCTTATTTCCATGTCTTTTAACCCCATAAAGGAGTGTACCACGTGGTCCTTTTCTTGAAGGAGTTTACCATCTGGTTGTGGAGATAGATTTTGACAACTGTAAATGTGTTTCAGGAGCACTGTGGGGTCGATGGTAGAACTCTCCCTTCCATGTACAATAACTGGGCTTGATTTCCAACCAGTGCATCTTATATGGAACTGCCACCTGTCTGTCAGGGGAGGCTTAACTGTTGCTATGATGTTGAACAGGTTTCATTCAGTAGAGCTTCCTGACTAAAACACTAGGAAGAAAGGCCTGGTGACTAAGACGCTAGGAAGAAAGGCCTGGTAATCTACTTCTGAAAAACCAACCAATGAAAACCCTATAGATCAGTGCATAGGGTTGTCATGTTTGACTGACTCAAGGCCTCCAAATAACAACAAAGTAATGGATTCCAATAGTTAAATTCGGACGAGTGTACATCGATTGTATTTCAAAGAAGGATGCAGACCCTAGCCTGTAGGCAGGTGAGATAATGAGGTGCTGGTGAAGCTCTGGCCCTCTAAAGGGAATGTCCTGATTTGTAACATTTGCTAATTTTCTTGTATAAAAATGCTCCCACTGTGACCAATTTTGAGCAACAGTATGCCATTGCTGTGTGTGGCCTTCGGAAGAATTGTGGCACTCAGCTGTCCTGAGCCCATCAGTGTGAACTAGCTGCAGCCCAGCAGGGATGTACTGAAAAGGAGGGTTTCCATTTGCTGCAGTTCATGAAAGGTAGTGGGTTCTGGGTAAGCAGATGAGGTGGTCTAGAAGTAAGGGAACTAAATGGAAGGTTAATAGAGTAAGTAGTATAAGACTACCAGACAGAGGCAGTCTAAATGGAAAGAGAAAACGAAATTGTACAGTCACACAACTTATGGAAAAGTCAGGCTATATTTTTAAATATACTCTTTACCAAGAGCTGGTATCAGTACTACATGTATTATGTTATGTTGTATTGTGTTATGTTCTCCTAGCTCTTTCCACAGAACTTGCCCTCCATTCATTGATACCTACTCCCAGAAACCTGGTTCCTAACCTTCCAACCTGTCTTGAAAGTCTTCAGTGGGTAACTCAGGTGGGGCGTGTTCAGTTACCCTCTTGCTACAGACAAGATAGTGGCTACAGGGCTCTGAACACTAATTAACTTCAACCTGTTCCAAACTCAGTGACTCTGCCCCCTTATCTGAGTCAGCTATTTAAAAAGTACTTATCACTGCAGTGGATAGAAATGTGATAGAATGAATGTGATTCTAAGCCTTTATTGAGCACCTTCTGGGCACACTTGTGTGTGTAGTTCAAGTCATGAGTCATCGCTGATAATGCCTTGGCATAAAAGTAAGGAAGCGTGGGCCTTGCGCCCAGCTTTACCACTGACCAGGCAGCTACCACTGAGCCCCTGCTATTCACTGGGTACTCACCAACACTGGGCATAGGTAGTGAGCAAAAGAGGAAAAGCCTATGCCCTCAAAGAAACTCACCTACATGTAGGAAGACACCGAGTAAACATGTGACAGGTGATAACCAATGCTGTGGAGAAAAACTAAAGGAAGGTAGGAATCCTGACATGTCATCAGGAGGGACCGGTCCCTGGAGAAGGACATGATGCTCGGTAAAATGGAGGTTCAGCGTAAAAGAGGAAGAGCCTCCAGTGAGATAGACTGGCACAGTGGCAGCTGCAAAGCGTTCACACGTCACAGTTGTGAGGCTGGCATAGGGCCAAACAGTGTTTCATTCTATTGTGCATAGGGTCACTGTGAGTTGTAACCAACTCGATGATAGCACCTAACAACAACAGGAATCATGAAGGGGTGGCTATTATTGATGCAGACAGAATCTTGCACAAATCCTTCACCTTGCTAAATCTCAACCTGGTGATGGTGGTGGTTGTATGAGGATGGTGGTTACTGGCTTTGTGGTTAGCACCCCAACAGGTAACACACTATACCACCAGGGCTCCTCAGATCTCAGCCTGTTCAGACGTAAAATATGCCATTTGGTGATCTCCAGGTTGGTACAGGATTAGGAAACGATTCCTTCTGTTTTATGTGGGGTCTTGTCAAGTTGGAACCAACCTGACCACACCTAACAACAAAGACCTTTCTGATATTTATGTTATTCCGTTAATCTTGCTAATTTCTACTGTGCCTTCCTGCACTCTAAAATCACGGGGAACTCTTCCTTTAAAAATATTGCTGCTCTTAGGTGCCATTGAGTCAGTTCTGACTGATTGCGGTCCTGTATAGGGTTTCTGAGGAGCAGCTGGTAAGCTTGAACCACCGACCTTGTGGTTCAAAGTGACTGCAGTCCAGCGCATTCACCCAAAGCGCAACACCAGGACTTTAAATATATATCTTAGGTATTTTATGTTTCTTTTCTTAGCAAAGAACTTGACGGTGCTTACAGGACATTTAACCAACCCCCTCATTTCCTAAGTGATAATTTGGCTCACATGGTTATAGAGCAATTGTCTGATAGAAGTGGAACTCGAATACAGAATTCCTGATACCTAGAGAGTGTTTGTTTTTGTTTCTATTTGTTTGAACATATTGTCTATGAAAACTCAATTTAAGAAACAAAAAATTGGTGGTGGGACATATATCCCTTTAAAAGTGTATTTTGTGTCTATTTTATGTCAGCAAGCACTCAATAGTAATTTAATGAACCGATTTGGATTTCTGAGGTTGTTTTTCTGAATAAATATTACTTGGGCTTGCATGGGATCCCATCTAGCTGCAGAAGATGGGCAAATGACAGACGAGGCAAGTAACCTGGGCTTGGCAGAGACAGTCTGACATGCAAAACAGAAACCAGGACATTATTTTACCTATTTACCAGCATTTTAACAGTGTTAGTTACACCTCCTCCTCAGATTCCTGGTGTGGCATTTAGAATAAGCCCTAGACTTTGAACCACAAAGTCAGTGGTTTCTGCACTTGAAAACCCCAGCTGATCCTCAGAAACCCTATACAGGGCCGCTATGAGTCGGAACTAACTTGATGGTATTTAATCGCAACAGCAACACACCTCCTCCCTACCCTTGTTGTTGTTATGTGCTGTCGAGTCGGTTCCAACCCATAGTGACCCTATATAGGGTTTCCAAGGAGCAGCTGGTGAGCTTGAACTGCTGACCTTGAAGTTCAAACAGCCCTACCCTTATGAACTATGAACTAACCATCGATTAGTGTTTCCCTCTGGTTTTTAAACCTTCTTCACTTGATATTTTCCTTTAGAAAGCAGAAAAGAAATGGGAAGAGAAAAGGCAAAATCTGGACCACTACAACGGGAAGGAGTTTGAGAAACTCCTAGAAGAGGCTCAGGCCAATATCATGAAGTCCATTCCAAACCTGGAGATGCCGCCATCTTCAAGTTCATTGCCAAAGGGAGAAACTCCAGTGGACAAGTTAGAACTTTCAGGTGAGTGTGACTCCATGGCAGGTCATTATCAAGCTGGTAAGACAGACTGTCCATAGATTGGAATGTTGCCATCAGCCTAAACGTGTCTTGTCACTGTGACCAGTTTTTCACTTTTTAAGAATCACTGAAAATTAAAAGGTTGGAAGAGTAAATCCCCAGGTGTTCTGTCGAGCCTCAGTGCTACTCTTTATAACCATAGTAGGGAAACAGGTTCCTTTTTGTATAGTAGGACAATGCTCAGTAAATTTAAATTGCTAGCTTCTCTATTTCCTGTGAGTTGTTTGACACGTCAGAGCCCCAGCTGGGAGAAGATGAGGACTGCATTTACAGCCAGAATTTTGTGGAGGCCACAGAAAAAATATGCAGTTTTTATCAACCCTGGGGGGATATTAGATGGTAGAGCAAAATTGTATCTTTTATAATGTATATTTAATCAACTAGACTTTGAAAGTTAGGCACCAGCATCAATAACAATATAACTAAAAAATGCAGCCTACTACATCTCTGACCAATTAGAAGCCATGTGGCTTTTCCTGATCTTAAAATTCTGCAAACAGACATTATATGCCCAGTGTCTCTGCAGAGTTACAGTCAGTGATGTAACTAAAATCAATTATTAAAGGAATCACTATTTTTGACTTGGATGTCTCAAAGAACATCAAAGTGGATATGTTTTATAACCACTGTATTTTCATTCCACAAAGCTGCTCAAAAGCTCCACCCCCTAACAATTTCCCCTCATCTGCCCTAAGAGCCTTTTCCCACTTCCTGCCCCCACTAGCCTCTCTAGGACCCCTGGGGGACCAGCAACAACTGCCCATGAAGGGAAGGGTCCTGGGAAGGAAAGCTCTACTCTTCCAATCTCCCACAGAGACTTTCTGATGGAAAAAAATGATCTCTTGTTACATTGGTATCTTATTTAATTTTATTTTTGATCTTTGATATTGTTCTCATAACTATCATATCATATGACTCTACAACAAAAAATATAGCAACGTGGCTTAAGAACAAGCTGTGCGTTCAGAATCACTCTCACCCTGAAACCCACTGCCCTTGTGCATGACGCAGGGATCATTGTACAAATTGTCACTTTTAACCCAGGTGTCTTTTACAGTTTTAAGTAAAAACTCCTGAAAAATCTCCTCTAGGCAATTCTGTCCTGATTTCTCTAAAGAGAAAAGCATGATCCTAGGAGGCAGCCATGTCTCAGAGAGAGAGAGAGAGTCCAGACAAAACTCTCAGGACATTCCACAGCCTGCACTTCCGGTTGCACTGCTGTTCTGAGCTCTTGGAGCGCATCTCCCTGTGAAATGTTGGTAAAGGGCAGGAGTGAGGCTACTTGTTATGAGTTTTGATGAAGCACTGCCTTGTCCTGTAACTGGGGGAAGCTGCTACCTCCACTTCCTAAGCTTCAGTACCAACACAGACTTACAACTCTGTAATTTCTGTAGTCACTGCCTCCATTTTGTTAGTCAAGAACCTTTTCCAACCATGTGTTGTTGTTGTTAGATGCTGTTGAGTTGGTTCCAACTCTAGGTACAACAGAATTAAACACTGCAACGCAACACCCCCAGCCCTCAGTCATCCTCACAGCTATTATGTTTGAGTGCACTGCTGCTGCCACCATGTCAGTCCATCTCATTGGGGGTCTTCCTCTTTTTCACTGACCCTCCACTTACTAAGCAGGATGTCCTCCTCCAGGGACCCGTCCCTCCTGATAACCTGTCCAAAGTACACAAGGTGAAGCCTCTCCACCCTCACTTCCATCCACTTTTTCCCTAGCTCTGTTCTTTAGTCCCATCTGGACATTTTATTCTGACATCCCTTTTGCTAATGCTGTTTCTCAAACCAGGTTTCAGAAGTTTTAGAGGACATGCCAAAGACTTCAAATATGCTTATGGACTCTCTGGTCTTTGATCTCTCCCAGAATTGCTCAGTGTTCATGTGTCAGAGGAAATTCATTTAATACTATTACTTGCATTAACAATTACAATATGCCAAGCACTGTTCTAAATGCTTTATATACAGTAAGTCATGTAATCCTCATAGTAATCTCATGGAGAGGATGCTGTTATGACCCCTATCTTACAAATAAGAAAACTGAGGTACAGAGAAGTTAAGTAACTTGCATAGAGTCTTTATGGGATTTATTTCTAGCCAAAGTTGATACTCTTAAAAATCCTCTTCTCTCCATAGTGCAAGGTTTAAGTCAGATTGGGTGCCTGGATGGCGCAGACTGTTTGCATGTGACTACTAACTGAAAAGTTAGCATGGAAGAAAGACTTAGTGATCGTTTCCTACCATACAGTTCTACTTTATTACTGCTGAGTTTGTAGACACACACTGGACTTTCTGGAAAGATGATTTTGTACTGGCACACTTCTGTTTTGTGTTTTGTTTTGTTTTTCAGAAGACTCTCCGACTTCAGAACAGGACTTGGAAAAGCTGGTGGGGAAGTCCCCGCCTCCTCCACCCCCACCCCCACGGCGGAGTTACCTGCCAGGATCCGGGCTGACCACCACGAGATCGGGCGATGTGGTCTACACCAGCAAGAAGGAGCACTCCACTGCTAAGGTCTGCTGGGCTAAGCCCTGTGTTCAGATGATGCATGGAAATGGACCTGTTCTTGTTCAGAACATAAAAAGAGTGAGGCAGAGATGAAAAATGAGAAAATCAAATAAGCCAGGGAATTTCAACCAGTGTTACTGGATTAGACTCAGTACCAAGAATTTTATTCTTACTTGGCTTTAATTGCAACAGTATAAAATGCAAAGCTCAAAGCTCAAACTGCTTCCCAAGTGCAGCATCCTAAAATGAAAATCGGGATGGGAGAACGAGCAAAAGATAAGATAATCGAGACTAGTTTGCACAGTTGTGGGGACTCTATACAGAAAGATGTCTTTTATATCTGATGTTGTTGTTGTTAGGTGTGGTTGAAGTCCTCTTCTCTTTCACTGACCCTCCACTTTACCTAAAACATGATGTCCTTCTTCAGGGACTGATAGGTCCAAATTGTGAGAGATGAAGTCTGGTCATCTTGGCCTCTAAGGAGCATTTGGGCTGCAATTCTTCCAACACAGATATGTTTGCTTTCTTGACAGTCTTTTACTATTCTCCTCCAATACCATAACTAAAAAACATCAACTCTTCTATGGTCTTCTTTACTCATTGTCCAGCTTTCACATGCATATGAGGTTATTGAAAATACCATGGCTTGGGTCAATCTTTGTCCTCAGACTATCATCTTTGCTCTTCACCACTTTAAGGAGGTTTTATGCAGCAGAATTGACTAATGCAATATATTGTTTGGTTTCTTGACTGCTGCTTCTGTGAGTGTTGATGGTTGATCTCAGAAAAAGGAGATTTTTTGACAACTTCAGTCTCCATTTATCTTGATGTTATTTTCTGGTCCAGTGGTGTTGGTTTTTGCTTTCTTTACTTTGAGGGGCAACCCATACCATCAGTATTTTAAGTCCTCTTTGCTTTCAGCAAGCAAGGTTGTATCATCTGTATATCATAGGTTATTAATGAGTCTTCTTACAATCCTGGTGCCATGTTCCTCTACAGATAATCCAGCTTCTTGAATTGCTTGCAGAGCATACAGATTGAATAAGTATGGTGAAAGAACACAACCCTGGTACATATCTTTCCTGACTTTAAACCATTCGGTGTCCCCTTGTTATGTTTGAACCACTACCTCTTGGTCTATACACAAGTCCCTCGTGAGTATAATTAAGTGTTCTGAAATACTCATTCTCCACAATGTTGTCCATAGTGTGTCACGATCCACACAATCAAAAGCCTTTGCATAGCTGATAAAGCACAGTAAACACCTTTCTGGTATTCTCTTTTAGCCAAGGTCCATCTTATGTCAGCAATGATACACTTAGTTTCATATCCTCATCTGCATCCAACTGGAACCTTTGGCAGTTCGTTGTCAATGTACTGTTGCAACCATTTAAAAATTATCTTTAGCAAAATACTACTTGCATGTGATATTAATGATATTGTCCAATTACTTCCACATTCCATTGGGTCACCTCTCTTTGGAATGGGCACAAATATGGATCTCTTCCAATCATTTGGCCAGATAACTGTTTTCCAAATTTCTTGCATAGGTGAGTGAACACCTCCAGTGTCACATCAGTTTGTTCAAAGACTTTGATTTGCAGTCCATCAATTCAAAGAGCCTTGTTCTCTGCCAGTGCCTTCAGTGCACCTTGGACTTCTTCATTCAGTATCATTGGCTCTTGATCATATGCTACCTCTGGAAATGGCTGAACGTCGACCATATCTTTTTGGTAGTGACTGTGTATTCCTTCCCTCTTCTTTTGATGCCTTCTGCATCATTCAGTATTTTGCCCATAGAATCCTTCAGTATTTCAAGTCAAGGCTTGAATTTTTCGTTCAGAATGAGAAATGCCGAGCATGTTCTTCCCTTTTTATTTTCTAACGTGAGGTCTTTGAACATTTCATTATAATATTTAACTTTGTCTTCTCGAGTTGACCTTTGAAATTTTCTATTCAGCTCTTTCACCTCCTCATTTCTTCCATTTGCTTTGTCATCTCTACACTGGGAAGCATATATATCAGAGTCTCTTCTGACATTCGTTTTTGGTTTTCCTTCTTTTCTTGTCTTCTTCATGACCTTTTTGCTTTCTTCCTGTATGATTTTCTGTATGATATCCCACAACTCTTCTGGTCTTCGGTCTTTATTGTCTGCTGCATCAAATATGTTCTTAAATGTTCTTTAAATTCAGGTGGGATATGTTCAAGGTCATATTTTGGCTCTTGTGGACTTGTTTTAATTTTCTTTAGCTTCAGCCTGAACTTGCAATATAAGGTCTGTCCTTGGCCTTATTTTGGCTGATGATATGGAGCTTTTTCACAGTCTTATTTCCATAGATGTAGTCAATTTGATGTCTTTGTATTCCATCTGGGGAAAAAAAAAAAGACATTTTCAATGAATAAGTCATTAGTCTTGTCAAATTCTATCATGCGATCTGCAGCATTATTTCTCCAGGCATATTTTCCAACCTTTACATTCCAATAACCAGTAATTATCAATACATCTTGATTGCATAGTTAATCAATTTCAGACTGAAGAAATTCTTAGAGTGCTTCAATTTCATTGTCACTGACTTTAGTGGTTGGTACATAAATTTGAATACTAGTTTATTAAGTGGTCTTCTTGTAGGCATATGGATATTATCCTATCACAGACAGCATTGTACTTCAAGATAGATCTTAAAATGTTCTTTTTGATGTCATATGAATACAACACCATTCCTCTTTGATTTGTCATTACCAGCATAGTAAATCATATGATTGTCAGACTCCAAATGGCCAATACCTGTCCATTTCAGCTCATTAATGCCTAGGACATAGAGTTTATGCATTCCATTTAACTTTTCACAACTTCCAATTTTCCTAGAGTCATACTCTGTATTTCCCTGTTCTGATTATTAGTGGATATTTATAGATATTTCTCCTTATGTTGAGTTGTGCTCCATCATCAAATTAAGGTCCTCAAAAGCTTTACTCCGTTCACATCACCACGGTCAACTCTACTTTGAGGAGGCAACTCTTTCCCAGTCGTATTTTGAGTGCCTTCTGACCCAATAGCTGACACTCTTCAGGTTTTACTCATCATGTTTCAATATACTGTAATCTGGTGCTATGTGACGGTGTTCCACTGCTAAACATAAGGTTTTCATTGACTAAATATTTGGAAGGAGTCCATCTCTCCTTCCTAGTCTGACTTAATCTGGAAGCTCTGCTGAAACCTGTCCACTGTAGTGAGCCTGCTGGTATTTAAAATATCTGTTGCATAACTTCCAGAATCACAGCAACTCACAAGCCATCCCAGTACAACAAACTGACAGACGAATGGAGTTCCGTGAGATGTACAATATAATTTCCAAGGAGATGTAGTATATAGTACTGGAGAGGCTTTCTTAAATTTTATGAGTTCAAAATCAATTCACCAAAAATGACATTTTTTTTTGCAAACAAAATTCAAACTGAATATAAAGGATTAGCTGTGAAGGAACATGTGTTCTTATAATCTGCCCCTCTTTTAGCTGGTACCTCGAGTATGTTAAGTCAGTAACTGTGGTTTGAATCTCCCATAGGTGAGCAGTGAAGATTTTGGACCAACCCCCCATGCCAGAGTCACAAAGTGTCCAACAGAGGAGCCTGCTTCTGCCTGGACCCAAGCCCCGCCACCAGTCCCTACCTCCTCAAAGGATGAGGAGGAGGAGGAGGAGGAAGAAGAAGGAGACAAAATAATGGCAGAACTACAGGTTTGTGGATGCAGTGGCTGACAATAGCTCCTCTGTCTATCAAGATGCATGCGACAGAGAGGGCTGCTCAAGTGTCCAGTGGACTGGAGGCATTTAAACTCCACTCCTCCAGGATAGACGCTGCACTCAGTTTTTTAAACATGTGAGGAATGAGCGTCTCACAAGACAACTCAGGGAAGTTTATTCTGCTAATCAAGTACAAGCTTTCTTAGCTCTCACTCACAGCTGTGGGGTCGGTTCTGACCCCTAGCCACCCTGTAGGACAGAGTAGAATTGCTCCATAGGTTTTCAAGATTGTAAATCTTTACAGGAGCAGACAGCCTCATCCTTTTCCTTCAGAGCAGTTGGTGGGTTTGAACCACCAACCTTGCAGTTAACAGCCCAACCCTTTGACACACTATATAACCAGGGATCCTGGAAGGATTTACTGTATTTTTCTCAGAATCCTTAGAAATGCTATTGAGGTGAGATTACAAATTCCAGTTAGTTTACCACTTTGATAAGGATGGATTTAAGCACACTTTTGGGGTCCTCTCCATTCTTTATCTTACTTAAAATGACTGGCCTCTCCTACACTACGTACTAGGTCCCCTTTTAGTGCCAATGTCTTTTCAAATAATTTTTAAAACTGTAATTAATTTTACTTCCCATTTTTTTGTCCTATTTGGAAAATTACCATTTTAGATGTTAACTGACATAATGATCCACTCTTATAATTAAGAGTAGGGTGCAGGTTTACAAAAAAAGATCATTACCGGATGATCCAGGCATCCTACTCCTAGATATAGACCCAAAAGAATTGAAAGCAGAGACTGGACCAGATACATGTGCACCAAAGTACCCCGGTCGCATTATTCATAGTAGCCAGTAGGTGGAGACAACCTAAGTGTCTATTAAGAGATGAAGAAGTAAACATGGTGTGATAGATCCATACAGCGGGCTGTTATATTAGCCAGCCACAAAGAGAAACGAAGTTCGAATGCACCCATGAATGGAGGAATACTGAAGACCTGTGGAGTGAAATACGCCAGACACAAAGTGGTAACTATTATATAATTCCATGTCTATGAAATGTCTTATGATAGGCAGACACAGAAAGTAGTTTAGCAATTACTAGTGGGCTAAGCACTGGACTTCTAACCAAAAGGTTGGTAATTCAAACCCCCAATTGCTCCTTGGAAACCCTATACAAGGTCACTATGAGTCAGAAGTTACTGCTTAACAATTTTTTTTACCCAAGTTCATCTCTCTCCATCTGTAAATTTATAATTAAGAGAATGGAGTCCAGGGGCCATAGCCAAAGCAGCTTCCACATTCTAATTATGGTTATATTCCAAGAACTTGCCTAATCACAGATCTATGCGTGGTTTTCAAAAAGTTTATAGAAAAAAATCCAACTTTTCATTCCATTTTTCTATGAACTGTTTGAAGCCCCTCGTGTCATATTTCACGTGAATGGGGTTACACGGTGTTTTGCACACCTCTGGCGTGTTAGTCTCCTATGCACACTATGTGCATCAGATGCATGCATTTTTTCATGGGTATGTTATATGTGAAAAATACAGTATGCACAATTTCTAGAACACAGTCTTTTTGTAGACTATTTCATTATGACCTATGCTTACTATATATATAGTTTTTCGACCAATCAAATGGACCACAGCCTTCAAAGGCGCCGAAGTATCTTACCTCTTCTCCAGTGTACTGATGGTATTGTACAGACCCATACATCTGCACTCCTCATGTGGAGTAGGAAGAACTTTAAAACCACATCATCTTCACTGCAGCGCTCTTACTCTGGTTTCCATGGTAACGATGCCAAAGTTGGCTGCTTGGAAATTACATTGATATTGTAATTGGATATTACAGTGGTGGTCTGTCAGTTATTAGCCAATGGAAGCCTCCCTAAAACAAATAGACAAGAATGGGCTATCCCTCAGACAATTAGATTGTGTACAGACTCTGAGAACGGTTGGAGTTGAACTCATAGGAACGTTCCCTAAATAGGATGTCTAAAGTTAATAGCTCATGAGACAGCTGAGCGCATGGGTTTGTCCGTCTCTCGGTCACCCATCCCATAGACGATCCTCTGGCCACTGATATTGGCTTGTCCAGGCTGTTTATAGATGGGGATTGATGCTTTCCTAAGATGTTTCTGGCAGATTCTGGGAACATATGCCGTAGTCTCTGTCCCCAAATTATAGAATTATGCTGTTAGTTATTAAGACCCTGTTTGGCTAAATTGAATGCCAAAAAACCACCTAGGGTGATATGTAGCTGAACTGGAGAACCACTGAATCCATTGGGTCTCTCCAGCGCTCATAATCGTATTGTCTGGTCACTTACCAGCTGCCCACTTTTCTTTTTGCCCTATAAACCGGAAACCAAACCGGTTGCTGTTGTAATGTGCCGTAGAGTCAGTTCCAACTCATAGCAACCCTGTACAGGGTTTCCGATGCTGTTGAGTGATTTCTAATTGATCGCAACCCCATGTGTCTCAGAATAGGACTGCTCCATAGGGTTTTCAATGGCTCTAAACTTTCAGAAGTAGACTTTCAAGGTGCTGTGGGTAAATTTGAACTGCCAACCTTTTAGTAGCCTAGCATGTAATCATTTATGCCCACCCAGGGACTCTTGCCCTATTGGCACAGCCTGTATTTTCTTGTGTGTCTTCCTGAGTCTGGGCACTGGAGTCCGTGTTCCCCTGGACTGGCTGGCCATTATCTCCTATAATGATCCTTAGTTTTTCAAGACCAGTCTACAAGTGCTCTGGCAGCTTCTCAGCTACACACAATCCCCCAGCTGCTAGGAACATGACTTCATTTCTTAAGATAAGCCTCCGAAAACATTGGTAGCCGTTAGTGTTCTATTCCAGAGACTGGATTGGTAAAGTCCACTTTTAATTAAGCCTTAAAGGTTTAAAATGTCTTGTGAGCTTTTTTCCTGTCATATCAATAAGACTGGTAAAAAGCAAAGAAAATAGTGTATAAAAGTGAATGGAAAGAGGACTTCTTGATCTGTTTTCATTTGCTGGCATTCAACATAAAAAAAAATGATAGCCGTACTAAGTGCCAACAGGTGCCCCCACCCTACCCTGGTTAGGCAGAGTGAGTGTTATTTTTGTGAGTGCCACACATTAAATGTTGGCATGGTGGAGGACAGTAAAGGAGCCTTTTCATTGTGCCTCATACCTTGTCACAGGCTGGCTTCGCAAACATAATGTGAAATGTGGGGCATGTTTTGAAAGTGCTGCCTCGCTGGCCTTATGCTGGTCTTGGGTCTTCATGCCTCTGGATTCTCTGCCTGTTTCCTTCTTTTCTCATCAGTAGCAGATGGATCCGTGTTAACCTCAGTATTTTAATTCCTTAGGCATTCCAGAAGTGTTCCTTTATGGATGTAAATTCAAACAGTCATGCAGAGCAGTTGCGGACTGACAGTCACATTAAAGACACTAGGCCCGGGGCCACAGTCCCTCCCAAGGACAAGAAGGTAACGTGGCTTCACACATTTGCCACACGCTCTTGACAGCCCTTCTTTCCTTGCTCCACACTAACACAGCTCTCCTGTGCTTGTCCTTCTGTGCCCTGGTTCTTTGTTTATTGCTCTTTTTCTTGATTTTTTAACTTTTAGGTTTATATCAGAGATACCTCAGGTTTCTAGAGTGAACGCTGTGTTCCTGGGCACAGCAAACAACAGTCCATGCAGAATTCAACTAGAGAGTATTTATTTCAAACACCTCTAACCAAATGAGTTGCCATCAAGTCAGCTCTGACTCTTGGCATGCGTGTCACAGTAGAACTATGCTCCATGGGGTTTGAAACCGCTGTTTTTTCAAAAAGGAGGTTGCCAGGCCATTCTTTGGTTCACAGCCAAGCACATTAGCTACTTGCACTACCAAGAATTCCCATTCACGATTTTTCTAGAGCAACAACAGCAACTAAATATGTAACATTTTTTTCCCTTATCTTTAACATGTCTTCTGGACCAAAAACGAACTATGTTTGAAATTAAGTGAAAGCTTTAGGTTCAGGAAAAGAAAATGCATGACAGAACCATAGATATGCCAACTTAAAACAAGTGTATCATTATGGAAACAGGCATCTATGTATTTGTTGTACATGTGTTTAAGGATGCCAAACAAAATTTTCTATCTAACATTACAAATTCTCAACATGCACCTATTAAGACTCATAGTGGAGTCGGTTCCGACTCATAGTGACCCTGCAAATCTTTACGGGAGCAGAAAGCCTCATCTTTTCCCCCCAGAACAGCTGGTAGTGTTGAACTGCTGACCTTGAGATTAGCAGCCCAACTCGTAACCACTATGCTACCAGTAGAAATACTCTTTGTTGCATTTTAATGGTTTCATAAAAAAGAGGATCAGACTCTAAAAGTTTATTGTCATTGCCTGAGTACTTTAACGAGAGGCCATTAGCTTGAATGTTAGAACTTCAAATTAAAGTTAGATCTAGAGCTTTTATGATTTGTGAATACAGAGCTATTTTATTTTATTGAGCCTCTGTCTAAATTTCAGGATAAAAAGCTTATAATAACCAGCTCAAATTGTGACTTTTTAAACAGGAACTTACGTCTCATGATGTAAACTAAGGCCAATCAAAGTCGTCTGTAATTATGACTAAGCGCAATGAGTTAGATACAGTAGCCTAACATCTGAGGGCAATACTCACATAACTCTTCCAACTCCTAGCCCCAAGGATCTGGCTTCTGCCAAGGAGGCCCAACCCATTCCAACTCACAGAGCCCACAGAGACCTTGTGTGGCACCTGCCATACAATGACATATAGGACTGTTACTGATACATCTTTCTCATAAAGAAAACCTCCTACCTGTTTAAGTGGAGTCCACAAAACCACATTGAGCATACAGAGATTGCCCCATGGAAGGGCCTGGTATCTCCTTGGTCCATGACATGCCCTATGCTAATGTGGCTATTTTTGCCTAAAACATTGACTAGAAACTTTGAACTTTTCATAGAGCCTTCCAAAACAATTGTCATTTCATTGTAGAACTTCCTAATTGACTGTAAAATTGCATGCAATTCCTTGCCCTGTGATTGATTAGAAATCCCTATTCCATTTATCTCAGTTAATAAGCAAGTCTTCATTGGGTGCCCAGTTCTGTCTATAATTAATCACGGATTCTTATACCCAGGGGATCAAGCTACTTCATCATAACCATAAGTATCAAACTTGTCCCCCAATTTTTGTCATTGTTAACCTCTTCCTGGACTATCCACCCAAGCATCCACAAATCAAGTATTTCCTTAAGCTTTTCTTCCCCTATCAGAAAGCACCAGCCTAGTACTTTACTTTTATGCAATCTTCCCATAACTACGTCTCCAATTACTAAATAGTTTATTGTCCATATGCACATTGAGTATCATTTGCTGGGTATCTAAACAATCCAGATCTCAGGGCCTATGAACAGAGAATAAAGGAGCATAATGACCTTTCACACAGATTCGTACCTGCTAAGACAATCAAAGAAATCATGATAGAATTATATAAAGATTGTGACCAAATTACACTTGATATTTATTCTTTCTTCTCATCTAATGATAAAAATAAGTCACATCAAACCTAAACTTGACCTTTGGATCTTAGTGACTATCTATTTATTGAAAGTTGAGTATGGCATTAGAAGAGATGCCAGCCCCATCCCCCAGGAATGGGATCAGCCATATATCACCCTTACATGTACCTTCTTTGCACTGCATGCCTTCTTTGATTCAACGAGTAAATTCTCACTCAAATGTGATATCCTAACCTTCATGTCTAGAGGTGAGACCATAGACTGAGCTCTCACTGGTTTTTCTTCTTATGACATCTTTTGAGAGGTACTAGTCATTTTGCAATTGAAATTTAAAACCCCTCAAAATAAATTAGCTTGTCTAACTTCAGCCAAATCATTGCATTTGTCTGGCGGCGGGGAGGGTTGTGGGTGCAAGGGGAAGTTGAACAGGGGGATTTTGGTGCTAATACACCTATCTTCTATGGTGTTTTCATGTGATTAACACTGATTTTGTTGTCTGTGTGTTATTCCTTGAGTATGTGTGAACGTTCTTTCCATTTTCAGCCAGGGCAGTAGTATTGCTGTGGGTTGACTTTGTCCAGATTGTTGTGCTTTGTTATGTTGTTACTGCTTTCACCAAATGTTCTTCGTTGGGTTGTTTTCCCACCCCTCCATGGGCTTCTACAGCAAGAAGAAAAAGCGGTAGTGCTTTGGAAGTGATAAGATGTGGTGAATGGATAGTCTGTGGTAGGGCTTGAAGTTATGAGTAACGCCTGTGCTTGGAAAGTTGTGTATTCTAGTGGAACACACTCAATACCTACACCCTTGCTGTTGGATCCTTATGTACTGAATCTTGGTGAGATGCCCCATAATGCGTCTTCACCTTTATCTGTTTCTTAAATGTGCTCAGATTCTATTTTGGCAGCATGATCATTAATTAGTTTGAAGTTTTTTGTTGTTTTTGACATTTTTACTTGTAAGTACAAAGTATAAGTTCATTTTAAATCTGTCCATCATTAGACCAAGACAAGATAATGTTGTTTTTCAAATTTTTGATTAGCACCCCCAACCAATACAAATGCCTTTAAAGGGCAATTCCTATAAAGGAAGTAGGGATAGAGCTGAAATAATTAGCTAAAAGGGACATTAAACATCTCCTGATCTAGTTCCTCAGTTTACAGACAGGAAGACTGAGACACAAAGTAACATGACAAAGGGACCGACCTGGATTCAGATTTGCCTGCCAACATATTGGGTATCTACCAGGCCCTCCATTCTTCCGGTTTTTGCTTCTGCTAAACTCACAATTAGATATTGAAAAGAGGATGTGTTAATTTAGAAATGGTTCCTTTAATCTCTTAACTATACTCCCCCACAAAATTTGAAAGCCTTTAAATATTTTGCTAATTGAGATTTTCATCTTGTACAAAACACAGGGCATTTTTGGAAGTTGGAGAACAAAGGCACCCAAGGTAAACAGAGCTGTAGGCTTTTGGACTGGTGTATAACCAATGTGCTTGGCCAGCATGGTTTGGAAGTGTAATTAAAAGAACAATTTAGTTTCTAGTCCACTCTGGGTGGGGGATGTGGTTTTGTGGAGTAACATGTCCTACACTATTCTACCAGAATTTGGAATTTTTCCATGAAGACGTACGGAAATCTGATGTTGAATATGAAAATGGCTCTCAAGTGGAATCCCGAAAGGTGAGTTTACCTAATCTGTGTTCCATCTAACACTGTATAGATTAATTACATTCCTTCATATTAATTACCATTTCTGACTAATATGTGTGATTTCCCTCCTCCACTCTCCCTCCCAGGTTACTGCAGGGACACTGAGACTTAGCGACCATCCTAAGGACAAGTGGGAAAGAGGAATGGAGAACAGTATCTCTGATGCCTCAAGAACATCAGAGTATAAAGCTGGCATTGTAATCAAGGAAAATTCTGTATCCAGTAAGAGTTTGCTTAGAGACAGTAGAGACTATTCCCAGAAAAATGTACCTGAAGTCGATTCCAATGTCTCTGGCTTTAGTTCCTTAGAGGATGAGTTAAGCAAAGGGCCTCAAGTCCCAGAATTGCAGAGCCTTACACCTGGCACTGAGAGTCAGAAAACGAGCTATGGAAAGATAAAGATGAATCAACCAGAAAACACACAGAGGTGTCACCTTCCCTCTCTCACTAGATCCACTGAATTGAGTATCCGCGATGTCAAAACACAAGATCAAGAAGATTCCATGACAGATTTTGGCCAAGTCATTCTAAGACCCAAGAGTGGTAGGCAAGCCAACCTGAACCCTCACGAGGAGGGAGAATCAGCATCAAGTTCTCCCACAGAAGAGAATGCAGCCAGTGACAACATAGCCTTTATGATTACCAAAAATGCTGTCCAGGTTCTGTCCAGTGGGGAGGTCCGTGAGATAGTGAGCAAACAGGGAGAAGACATACAGACAGTTAATATTGATGCTAAAAAAGAGCTGACCTCCCCACATGAAGGGATTGAAAATGAGGAGCCAGTCGTGTGTCTAGACAAGAAACCTGTTATCATCATTTTTGATGAGCCCATGGACATCCGGTCTGCCTATAAGAGACTCTCCACCATATTTGAGGAATGTGATGAGGAATTAGAGAGAATGATGACCGAGGAAAAGATAGAAGAGGAGGAAGAGGATGAAAATGGAGACCCTGTAGCACAGAGTAACCCTTCCCAAATGTTCACTAAGAAGGCTGTCTCACCTGGTCTTAGATCAGAGCAGCAGATGGAGAGTAAATTACAGCCACACTCCCTGCTGGCAGAAACCAAAAGACCAGAACAGGAAATTACTAAAACACAACTGAGTAAGCTCAGCCAAGCAGAGTCTCCAGATTCAGAGAGCAAGAATGACATGACGGATGACCAGTTTGAGAGTCCCAAGAAAAAGTTCAAATTCAAATTCCCTAAAAAGCAACTGGCTGCTCTCACTCAAGCCATCCGCACAGGAACCAAAACAGGAAAGAAGACGTTGCAGGTGGTGGTCTATGAAGAGGAAGAAGAAGACGGTACCTTGAAACAACACAAAGAAGCCAAGCGCTTTGAAATCAGCAGGTCTCAACCGGAGGATGCCTCCAAAACTATGACGAGGAAACAAGAACAACCCAGTCTAGAAAACACATGGCAGGCTTCAAGAACTGATGAAATTAGGAAAAACACCTACAAAACATTGGACAGTCTGGAGCAGACCATTAAACAGCTGGAAAATACCATCAGCGAAATGAGTCCCAAAGCCCTAGTTGATACCTCGTGTTCTTCCAACAGAGATTCTGTTGCAAGCTCATCACACATAGCTCGAGAAGCCTCTCCCCGATCCTTGCTAGCTCTGGATGAAGCTCCCACTGCCCTAGAATCCCCCACGTCAGTACCTTCAGCTCCACAAAAGGTATCTTGGTCTGATGGAAAATGACAAGACTCAGCTGCTTTCTTAAATCTGCCGTAATCACCATTAGCCCAAGGTGTCTCTGATTTACTTGCTTCCTTTCAGGTGGCTCGTGTGTTTTGTTTTGTTTTGTCTGTTAGCCACGGTCCCTCTCTCACACTTCCTTTTCCCCTTCAAAACAACTAGATGTCTAACCGCTAATCAAGTCTCTGTTGCTGATTGGTGTTGGGTAAACGCAAGGACTCTGGGGTCGGCCATGTGCTGTGTGAAACGATTGCTCTGGGGCTCACATTAAAATCCGTTTGATCAGTAGTGGAGCAGTTGATTCTGTTGGATACTTTGAATTAACCTCAGTGGTGTCTCCTGATGTCCGTCTGTCTCTCTCCTAGATCTGTCCTGCATGTAGGGCTATTGCTTCTCTTTCTGAGTTTCTCTGCACACAGCGGGACCAGCCGCAGGTTTCCTTCACTCATGCGCTGGTCTTCTTTTCTCCCTCTCGCTCTTCCTTCTCACAGGGCTCCAGTGGGCCCCCTCAGACGAGCAGGATGCCGGTGCCCATGAGTTCCAAGAGCAAACCTGGGAGCGTGGACAAGCTCAGCAAGCCATCCAAACTGCAGGATCCCCGCCAATATCGTCAGGTAGTTTTACCTTAAACCCAATTTTGGATGGACAGTCTTGCTCTTAAGAAGCAAGTTGCTGACTTAGTTTCTACCAAATACTATGTTTTCTTTGTCAAATATGATTGAAGTAGACATCCTGGATCTGGGGGAATGAAGAAAGTCTAAAGATCTTTGTGAATCTTTTCACCCATGCTTTTGCATGCTTGCAATAAAACATCTTTTACTTTGTGACTCCAAATGTTAGCTGTTAACACACGGTGCCAGCCCAGTTGACTTTTCTTTGGTGAATGTGTAGAGCACCTTGGGGAACATAGATAAACGAACCTGCTGTTGAACTGCCCTTAAAGTCACTGATACTAACGCATATCTTGACTGCATTGCATTAGAAGCACATTAACTCTCCATCACGGTAGCCCCCTGCCCCTCAATAATAATCCAGATGCATGGCCGACCTAGCACACGGTAAAGGTAGTTGGAATGACGTGACTATCCTCACAAATGCTCTTTTCCTTCTTTCCTCTTCTGTCTGTCCATCCTTTGATACATACTTTGGGGGTTTCTACCAGGTCCAGTACAGCACAAGACTTAGCTCAAATGTTGAACTGTATATCTATATATATATATATTTTTTCTTTTATTTAATCATTCTCAGAAGGGCTGTGTTGCCAGGCCCTGTGGATTGATGGATCATGTTACCAGCTTTCTGACAAACTGTCTCCCACCATCTTTATTTACAGGCTAATGGAAGTGCTAAGAAAGCTGGTGGGGGCTGTAAGCCTACTTCCCCCTCCTTACCTGCTTCTAAGATTCCAGCCCTTTCTCCCAGCTCTGGGAAAAGCAATTCTGTGCCCTCTAGTAGCGGTGACAACTCTAACCTCCCTAATGCAGCTGCTACTAAACCAGCGGTTACTTCTTCTAACCCTCTCAGCCCCCAAACAGGACGAGCTGCTCACTCCGCCTCCCTCATCCCTTCTGTCTCTAATGGCTCCTTAAAGTTTCAGAGCCCCCCTCATCCAGGTAAAGGTCACTATCTTTCCTTCTCACTGCAGACTCAAAATGGCCGAGCAGCCCCTCCTTCTTCCTCCTCCTCCTCCCCTCCCTCCCCCGCCTCCCCCAACCAAGGTGCCAAGAGCCCCAGGACCATCCACATTCCCAGCCTCACCAGCTACAAAGCACAGAACGGAAGTTCAAGCAAAGCCACCCCCTCCACAGCAAAGGAAACCTCTTAAAAGCCAAATCCGATTAGGCACAAGTTGGAGTTGTATTTTTTTAAAAAGTTAAGTCTTTTTAACAGTTAGCACCAGTGTCATATATTGCTGTATTGTCTGAGGCTTAATGCTAAGTATGTGCTAAATACCAGATTCATAGATTTCAGCACAGCCAGGTTGTTTTTTTTTTTTTTTGGCTTGGTTCAGGTTTTTGTTTTGTTTTTGAACTCTGTTGCTGTTGTAAAGACATGGTATTTACTGTCTATATTCAATACTGTTCAATGAAGCAAGCATGTGTTAGGATAAGAGTCTGGTGCAAAAGCAGGGTGTATGTGAAAGAGGAAAAAATGTCTTCAGCATGTAAAACATGTATGATTCCAGAATTTTAGTATGTTTTGTATAAAAATATTTTTCATTACAGAGACTAGAAGTGAACAGAGAGATACACAAGTGTGACTATATAAATTGTAAAGCAGAACTATAATATTTCCTTTTATTTTCATGTTATTTAGCTTTATTACAGATTTCTATTTTTGTCAAAGCATCATGGTTCCTTTTAAGATCTTTTTGCCAAAACATTTTTGATACTAATAGCATTGTAGATTTGAAAGTAGTGTGCGAGGCAAGAAGCCAATAAACTTCTAGACAAGCCAACAGGGAAATGTATGTAGAAGGCAATTTATCCAACCTATTCCACTGCCGTGGGAATTATGTGTAATAATTTCCTAGCCCAAACAAGCAAATTTTCTTTTTTACTTTTTTCTTCTTTTTTTTAAACATTTTTTGGAATCTCTCATGATTTTCTTTGCAGTCTCTAACCCCTTCTTGGTTTCGGAGACCTGGTAACCCACACTATTGCATTGTGGATTTTAAAATGTACACTTCTGTACGGTTCTGTAAAGTGATAACCTTTTGTAAATATATAAATATGAATAGACATCAAAATACTATATGTGACAGCACATAGAGTAGTTTTCCCACACCAAAGTTAATTTTTATGCATGCTTTAAAAATATATATTGGGATGGGCAGAAATGGAACTATCCATAAATTTTTAACAAGCAACAAGTTTGCACAGCTATATAGTGTTTTTGTAAATAAATGTATTTGTATAACACAGTCATGTAATATACGGAACTATAAGCAGAGACTTTGCAAATCTAAATAAAGGGCTGCATGCTTATTATTTTTTGTACCTTGTTACTATCAATACTTCCTAATCAAAGAACAAAGATACATAACTATTTCCAAGTTCAGTGTTTTGGGGCTTTTAAGGAGCTCTGGTAGCGTAATGGTTACGAATCGGGCTGCGAACCTTAAGGCCAGCAGTTCGAAACTACCAGCCGCTCCGCGGGAGAAAGATGAGGCGTTCTGCTCCCGTAAAGATTTACAGCCTCGGAAACCCTGTACAGGGTCACTATGGGTCAGAACCGACTCGAAGGCACTTAACAACAAGTACCATGTAAGCACACTCACTCAGACAAAAGTACTTTTCTGAAAGCTTTAAGGTGTAAATGCTCCACTTATGAGTTCCTGACAGAGTGAGCCCTGGGTGGTGGTGCCCTCATGGGGGAATGTGACCAGCTGTCTTCTCAGTGGTGTGACTAACACCAGAGTTTGGCTAATAAAAAGCTTAACTGGAGGGGTTGTGGCCCTCATTTTCTTTTACCCCAGGACCTCTCTCTTTTTTTCTGGATTTTTTTTTTTTAATGTTTTATTGTGAATTATGTGATCATTTACATGGGAGAGCATTAGCTTCATATTCATCCTATTGTATATAATTTCATTGCCATGGTTACAATCCCTTCCATGCATCATCAGACAACCAAAGGGTATACCCTGCAAGCCTGTGGTCCTCAGCACATTGCCCCTCTCCCTCTCTGGGTCTAGAGTCCCCAGCTGCTCCATCTCTCCACATCATAGTCTCTGCCTAGCTCTTTTTTTAAAATCTAATAGAAGTAAAGTAGAAATAAAATGCCTTTGTCACTAATTTTTTATGTGTGTTCTCAATTGTGAACAATATTGTTGGCATAGAGGGAAATCAGACACTGCATATTTTCTTTGAAAAATAAGGAGAAAACAGATTGAAAATAAAACCAAGATGATGAAATCAGTGAGCATAAAACTCTCAGGAACCTGCTTATCATTATTTTTTCCTTTCTAAATATTTAACTTGCTGGTTTTATGTAGAGTGCAAATACACTTAGCATTTAGAAACCCAGGTGTTCCTGTTCCCAAGCTTCCAGCTTGCTGAGCTTCCAGAAATGTTCCTATTGCACCTCTAATCACATGAGCCAGTCAGTAAACACTTGGAAAAATCTCTAGGGATAAAAGGTTCCAACATTTTCATCATGTTTCTTAATCTTATCAACAATTGTGTTGTGCTAAAAAGAATTAGAGTAGCTAGCTAATCCATGACAGTTTATTTGCTCCTGTTTATGAACAAACTGAGAAGTCTTTGCAAGCAGCTAAACAACCGTCAAAGGAATAATCTCCAAAGGCCCTCACACTTCATACACGAGGTGTGAATGTGGGGGTCCCAGAGCCACCCTCACTGCCTACAAATTCAGATGTCCTCACAGCTATTCGAGTTTGATAAATTTGCTAGATGACTCACAAAACTCAGCAAAGTGCTTATCTTACAAGAACAGTTTTATTATAGTGAAAGTATGCAAATGAGAAGCTAAGAGACAGGTGTAGGGAGAAGTTTGGGATTGGGAGGATTCCCAAAGCAAAGTGTGTGTGTCCTCAGGGAGGCGATACCCTCCCAGTGATATATGTGGCAGTGCATGCTTGCAATATTGCCAACTCAAGAAGCTCAGCCAAACTAGTGTCCAGAGTTTACATTGGGGTTTCATTGCATAGGCATGACTGATGGAACCATCACCCTCATGGTGGGACTCAGTCTCCTCTGAGGTGGAACTGATATCACATGGCTCAAAGCCCCAAACCTCTAATCACATGGTTGGTCTTTCTGGCATGACCAGAAAGTCATCTTCCTTAGCAATAAACTATCTGTGGGCAACAATGAGACATCTCAACGTTAACTATCAGGTGTGGTCCCACCAACAAAGACTCTATCACTTAAATTCCAAGAATTTAGAGGTTACTTTCCAAGAACTGGAGCCAAGACCTGGCCACATTTGTTACTGCACACAAAACCATGTAAGTAATAGTCAGTTTCAGCAAATGTAATGAAGGTATCCAAAGTGGCTCACCGCATAAGAGAAAACTCAGCATGAATGTATCCATTATACTGACCCAAGATCTAGTAAAGTTTTGCCTGCCCTCTTGTGGAAACAGGAACTGAATCCAGGTGTGCACTCACAGAACAGGGATCGCAGTCCCTTTAACATCTAAAATGGATGATGTCGGGTGAAGAGCTGCTGGATTTTCAGATTTCATTAAACTAGTAACAGATTAGATTCCTGCTGCATTGCCTTTTAAGCTCATCATTCAATAAATCGTATCTGGAAAAAAATCTTAAAAATAAATCATCTGAGGTCCTCAGAGGCATCCAACAATTCAATAATCAGCATTTGCTGAGACAGGGGCTGTGGTGGTGAATACCATTGTCAGCAGGCTTAGCTGCTGCTTGCTGGTTGTGCAACCTTGTGTGTGCCTCAATTTCCTCAAATGTTCACGGAGAATAACAATGGGGTGAGACTGCTGGTGGTTCAGTGAGAGAATCCTTGCTTTCCTTACAGGAAGACCCAGGTTTGATTCCCGACCAGTTCTCCTGTCACTGGAGGCCTGTGTGTTGTTAGCATGTGGAACAGACTTCAGTGGAGCTTCCAGTCTACTTCTAATGTTATTGTTAAGTACCGTTGAGTCGATTCTGACCCATAGCTACCCTTATAGGGTTTCTGAGAAGCAGCTGGTGAGGTTGAACCACCAACCTTGCAGTTCAAATGATTTTGCAGCCTGACGCATTAGCCCACAGCACCACACCAGGACTCCACTTCCAATAATAAGTCAATGAAAACCTTACAGATCACAATGGCTCAGTCCGAACAACATCATGAAACTGATCATGGGGAAGGTGCAGGACGGGGCAGCTTTGCTTCAGTTGTACAGCAGTTTCCATGAGTCTGGGAGCCGACTAATAGCAACTAGTAAGAATGCATAAGATCACCAGGAGGATTAAGTGAGATCTTTGTTAAAAATTCTGCAGGGAGAGCTAACACATAATTGAACACTCAGTATAGGTCTGCTAGGAGTGTTCTCATAGTTACAATAGTCAGTGAGACACTCTACCTGCCCTTGAGAGGTCTAGACTGCAGGAGCTCAGAGGAAATGTGGTTCCTAGTGTTTTCGGGAGTCAGTCATCTGGCCCTCACAGGCATCATGCTGAACTGTTCGCTGCATTACAGCCCTTAAAGAGTGGTTCTTGGGGGTTACAGCCACCGAAAACCAGGTAGGGTATGCTCCAGTGAGAAGGGAGGGGGATCTCACAAAGGAAGCACTCATATTACAACTCCAGAGCTCTGGATCTACCATAAGATCCAGGACGTCAGTTTCCCGCACTCACAAGTGGAAAAAAAAAATCACAATATTAAGGAAAATACGGGTGACTTAGGAATCTGGAGACTGGACTGCCTCGGTGAATAGCCTGCCCTGGCAGAGTTTAGAGGGCAGGGCTAAAGCCAGGCCAGCCCAGCGGCACTTTCAGCACACAAAAAAAGAGCCGTGGGAAACTACACATTTCTCCCTCTCTCTCTCCCTGTCCCAACTTCATTTCTCAGCCTGGACATCAGGCGGGGACAGTTTTCCCACTGTACATAGAGAGGGAGCTTGGCGGTGACTTATGACGTCACCCAAGGACCCAAAAGCTCCCCAGCTGAACCTCTCACACCAGTACAACTCAGAATAGGTTCCAATCACAAGCGACCTCTGCAGGGTACTGAGGCTGTGGGTCTGAGCGAGCAGGGGTGGGGTGCCTCGCCTTTCTCCCAGGTAGCAGCTTGGAATTTCCAGCTATTGTCCTTGCAATCCATGGCTGCTATGCTGCCCGAACTCCCTGTGCAGGCCCAATTCAAATCAATCTGTAAATCCCAAGCATAACAGGACTCAACCATCCCGAGATTTGCGCTGAGCACACAACAGATAACTAACTGACCTTCAGAGACAAAAATAGTGGATAATCTTTCGCCCATTAACTCCCCAATATCTACTTGCACACCTATATGGTAGTGACTAGAGGAGGGGCCTGAGAGAGTGGTCACCCCTACCCCTGCTGGAGGCTTCTAATTGCACACACACTGACAGTGTAGCACGGGACAGTCGACCACAGCTTCATTTCTGCTCCAAAGTGGTAATTTTTGTCTATGCATTTATATTACTTATACTTTTGGCCCTTTTGATCACACATCCTTCCTCGAGGTGAGAGCTTTTTCTCCCTATGTTACCTAAGAAGAGGCAGCAATTATGGCCATATAGCCAAGCTATAAGCATACCCCATAATATTCCACCACTGAGACAAGATCCAACAACACCCGCTAAGTATTACATAGGATAAGGGAAGCCTATCTCCTGATCATATTCACAGGAGACACCCAGTAATCAAACAATTAACGTTCAAGTGTTCACTTAAACATAATAATAACAAGAAAAATAATCATGACAAATAAGAAGCAACAAACCTTATAGAAACATGTCCAAAAACAGAAGAGAGTAGCTGATGCAAATGAGCTGGAGACAGACAAAGACTTTATAGAGGAGGAAGAGCAGGTTCTGAATATGCCTGAGAGGGAATTCAGAAGAATGATATGGAAACAAATTTAAATGCTTCAAAAAGAGGTGGGGGGGGGGAAAGTAAGGAAAGGACTACAGGAGCAATCAAATAAGATTGATACAGCACTGGAAACAGTTCAAAACCTGCAAAAAGATGTCCAGATGATCAATTATTAGGTATCAGAAATGGACAATATGCTGAAAGCGGAAAGGAGCAGATTAGAAGAGATGGAAGCCAGAACTAGTGATATGGAAGACAAATCTCTCAATACTTCCAAGATAGAAGAGCAAGCAGCTAAAAGGATAAAACATTCTGAAGAGAATCTAAGATTCATGCTGGATAACATGAAGAGGAATAATGTAAGAATTATTGGCATTCTGGAACAAGAAGAATCAGAGAAGTCCACAAAGGAGATAGTTGAAGAGCTTCTGGAAGAAAATTTCCTTAACATATTGAAAGATGAGAAGATAAACATTCAAGAAGCTGATTGTACCCCAGGAAGGATAGACCCCAAAAGAAAGTCTCCAAGACATATAATAATCAAGCTCTCCAAAATCAAAGACAAGGAAAGAATACTAAAAGTGGCCAGGGAGAAGAGAAATGTCACTTACAAAGGCAAGCAAATTAGATTAAGCTCTGACTATTCAGAACAAACCAAGCAGGCAAGAAGGCAATATAGGGAGACACATATACAAAGCCCTGCAAGAAAAAAACTGTCAACCAAGAATCATCTATCCAGCAAAACTATCAATCAAATATGTTGGTACGATCAAAACATTACAGGATAAACAGAATCTGAGAGATTTTATCAAAATCAACCCAGCACTTCAAAACATCCTAAAGGGAGTTCTGTGGACTGAAAACCAACAAGAACAGACAACAAACAGAGATTGACAGCCGTGGCAACACCACCTGGAACTCAGTCAACAGACAACAGAACAAGACTACAACTCAGTCAACAGAACAGAACAAGACTACAACAACAAACTCAAAGGAGCTGGGAGGTCAACTGAAGATCAAAAATATATCAATGTCAAAGAAGGGACAAACGTAGTAACAGAGACCCAGGTGATGGGGATGCCAGGTAAATTACAGGATACAATGGGTTCTCTTAAATGCAGAGAAAAGTTAGTAGACTACGAGGTAACCCCAAAGAAAGCTAATACTTCGCAACTTATCATACAAGTGAATTCCCAAGCAGAACAAGCGAAAATGGAAACTAAAAAGAAACCAACAAGAAATAGCACAAAAAACACAAACCCAACACAAGAAGGAATGCAGAACAAAAGAAACAAACAGCACCACCAGAAAGTAACATAATGACAGCAATTAATTCATACCTATTGATAATTACATTTAATGTCAATGGACTGAATGCACCAGTGAAGACACAGAGAGTGGCAGAGCGGATAAGAAAACAAGACCCTTCAATATGCTGCCTGCAAGAGACACACCTTACACACAAAGACAAAAAACAGACTAAAAGTTAAAGGATGGGAAAAAAAAGTACCAAGCTAACTGCAACAATAAACAAGTTGGAGTTGCAATACTAATCTCCAACAAAGTACACTTTAAGATAAAAACCAGCATAAGAGACAAAGAAGGACACTATCTCATGATCAAAGGGTCAATTGAGCAAGACGACATAACCATAATAAATATCTACGCTCCCAAAGAAAGAGTACCAAGATACATGAAGCAAACCTTACTGGAATTGAAGAAAGGAATGGATAACTCTACAATTATAGTGGGAGATTTTAACACATCACTCTCAAAAAGGGACAGACCAGAAAGAAACTCCACAAAGTTACAGAGGAACTAAACAACACCATCAACCAACTTGACCTCATAGATATATACAGAGCATTCAATCCAACAACAGCAAAATACACATTCTTCTCCAGTGTGCATGGAACATTTTCCAGAATTGACCATGTGTTAAGTCACAAAGCAAGCCTCCATCAATTTACAAGCATCAAAATACAACAGAGCATTTTCTCAGACCACAATGCTATAAGACTAGATAGCAACAATAAGAAGACCAAAGCAATAAAGTCGAATACATGGAGACTGAACAACACCCTGCTGAAAAGCGACTGGGTAAAATAAGAAATTAAATATGAATTCACAAAGTTCCTAAAAACGAGAATGAAAACACAACACACCAAAATCCTTAGGACATGGCGAAAGCAGTGCTGAAAGGACAATTTATTGTGATAAATGCACACATCCAAAAAGAAGAAAGTACCAAAATCAACACATTATCACAGCATCTTCAACAATTAGAAGCATACCAGCAGAGGGAACCTACAGTCACCAAAAGAAAGGAAATAATAAAGATAAGAGCAGAAATCAACAAGATAGAAAACCGAAAAACTATATAAAGAATCAACAGGACAAGAAGTTGATTCTTTGAAAGGATTAATAAAATTGACAAACCATTGGCAAAACTAACTAAAGAAAAGAGGGAGAGGACACAAATAAATCGCATTAGAAACCACACAGGGGAAGTCCCAACCGAACCAAACTAAATCAAAAGGATAATAAGAATACTATGAAGAGCTGTACTCCAACAAATTAGAAAACTTAGAT
>NW_006408690.1:146041-163458 GCF_000296735.1 Chrysochloris asiatica
TGGAATCCTGAACAGCATCCAGAATCTTCTGAGGGGAAAGGTCCACTTGAAAGGACAAGCAGACCAGCCTGGAGTGGCCAGAAGAACAGAAGATACGTCCTGAAAGAAAGACTGACAGGAAAAACACAAAACAATATAGGCAGACCAACTGATTACTACAAGAACAAACAAGTGGCTTGCTCAGGAGACATCAGGCAAATGGTCAGGTCCACCTTAAGGCAAGCCCCCTTCTAAGACTAAGGCTCAATGGGAATGAATGCTCTGGTGATCATTTTCATCACCGACAAGAGGAAGTGAGGGAAAAACAGCAATGAAGATGCAAACTAAGCCCTACAATGTTCAATAGACTCCTGTGAACCTGGATGGAGACCTGGTTGGCCAGTAGTGTGTCAAGTCCAGGGGACTCTTAGACCCAGAGTCAGTGACATAGCCACAGAGGACTAGAGTGAAGAGGGAAGCATCCAGCTGATAAGAAGAGAGAGCATATGCACAAGAACACCCACAATTGCAGATAATACTCACTTGACCTGGCTTCAATGACTGGATGATCACAGCTCAAACAGAAGAAAGAAGAGGGAGAAAAAAAGAAGAATCTGACACAATTTGATGAACTTGACACACACCTATGTAATAGCTCAAAAGAGTGAACAAATCCTCACAGCGAGGATCATTCCCACCTCCTCCGCACACAGAGAGGACAGGGATGGGCAACTTGGACATTGGCTACCCAGAATGGGGGCGCTACAGAGGCAAGAAGTGACTGGCTTACAAACTTTCAAGAGGGAACCTAGATTCAGAGGGTGTGGAGCAAGGTAGAATCTCCACTGAGTAGTATCCATTCTGCCAGTCAGGGCTGATAAAAGGAGATGCGGAGAGGTCCCTTGCGATACAATAGCGAGTAATTGTTATCAGGACTGATTGTAAGGGCTGGAAATGTAAAGGTGGACATTTGGGGGCAAAGGGAGGGGAGGGATTAATTTAGGAACGGAGGTCCCTGGGACCATCAAAGGAGAAGAGCAGAGAATGGAACCCTACCCAGAGAAGCAGTGATGCCAGGGATGGAGGCAGAGACGGTGACATGGGGAGTTGGAGCAGCTGGGGACTTTGGACCTGGAGAGGGAGAGGGGTGGTGGGTGTGCAGACAACAGGGGGCAGGCTTGCGGGGTGTACCCTTTGGTTGGTCGATGATGCATGGAGGGGAGGAAACCATGCGCAACGGGATCAATGTGAGGCTGATGTCCTCCCGTGTGAACTATCACGTAATTCACAATAAAGCATTTAAAATTTAAAAAAAAAATAGTGGCTCTTACTGTCTATGCTGCTGTGGCTGTTGCCCAGGTGAAACACATTTTCACAGGTGGAGAAAGGTCAAGTGTTCAGCATCATGGCAGCCAAAGTGGGGTCCTTTTATGAAGTTGCATTTTCAGGCTTGGGAGATGGTACCCCCAAATAACCCCAGCCCAGGTCCCTCAGATCATGAGAGGCGCAGCTGGTGTACCTTCTAAGTGTCAGGGGCAGTACCCATGAGACAAGCCGACACATCCACAGGTTTGGCCCACCTCCCCATTCCACCACTACCACAAGGACCAATTCCTAGTGAGCGCAACACCAACATAACTAGCATTCTCCCCTCCCCTCCCGGTGGCCCTAGAAATGCAAAAGCATTTGAGAGCGATTGGGAAGGAAACTTGTTTTTGGAGGGAGTCCATGAAAATGGCTTCAACTGAAAACTCAAAAGGTAACATTGCAAAAGTAACCTGGTGACCTTGTTCAGGAAGACACACCACAGGTCAAAGGCCTGTTCAGTCCCTCCTCCAGGCTCACGCCCACAGTAAATACAGGGCACTATTATTGGGGATCCCAGGCTCTGGCCAGAGCTAACAGCTGTCTAGCTCTGATGCCTACCTTAGAAGGAAGTGCTCATCCTGAGGACCCGAGGTAGAGGGAGCAAGATCTGGCTATGCTTGAGATTCTCTATCAAGAAGTCAGGGGAGTTGGAATTACATTCCTCAGATTTACACAAAATCCTTAAGTGCTTCATTGTCTAACATTTATGGGTAGTTCTTTAGTCCTTGTGTCTGTGAATACATGACAAAAAGCTGCTGTCTCGTGCCTATTTTGGACCAAGTTGATGGACTCAAGTGTGGCAACAGTGGTGAGCTTGACCCAGGATCGGGCAGTGTTTCGTTCTGTGCATGGGATCGCTATGAGTTGGTACAGACTCAATGGTACCTAACAACAATAGTACTAAAGTGCTTTGCATGGATTGACGTTTAATCCTCACAGAAATGCTGGTGAATTCGTCTCCTAGTGCTGCCGTAGCAAAAATACCACAGTGGTGGCTTTAAAGAACAAAGGTTGATTTTCTCACAGTTCTAGAGACTAAAAGTTCATTATCAGGGTCTCTCTGTGTCTTAGTTTCTGGTGTCTGTCAGCATTGTGGGTGTTCCTTTGCATGTAGCTGCGTCCTTACATGTTGTCTTGTCTACCCTTGTCTTTTTGTAACTGGGTGGTAGTGTTTAGGTTTAGGACCTGCCGTACCCTGGGATGATTTTATTCACATAGCAAAATAAGCCCCCTACTTCCAAACAGAATCACTTGCACATGTATTGTTGTTGTTAAGTGCCATCAAGTTGGTTCCAACCCATAGCAACCCTGTATAGGCTTTCCAAGGAGCAACTGGTGAGTTTGAACCACCGACCTTGTGGTTCAAACGGACTTTGCAGTCCAGCAGATTAGCCCATAGCGCCACACCAAGACTCCGTGCACAGGTATAAGGGTTAGGAATTCAACATGTTTGGGGGTGGGGGTGGGGAGTGGAGGGTAACACAAGTAATTCATGGCATTGGATAAGAGTAAGAGACTCCTGAGGAATGTCTGGGATGAGACAGGAGAGAGATCTTATTTACCCTCAGGGTGGGGGCCCTTTGACTGTCTCCTCAGGAGACAGTGGATCGTTTCATTCCTGGAATGAGCAGAATCATCTACTCTGGGATTTCTGGATCACAAATTTAGGCTGCCTCATCCACAAAAGATAGGCAGGTAACAAGGCACTTGGCGCAAACATACACTGTTGCCTTCTGATTGGACTCATGACCTTGTAGGGCACAGTGGAACTGTCCATAGGGTCCCTGAGGGTACCAGTCTCTCTGTGAGCTGAGTGCCATGCAGAATGACTAGGAGTCAGGGAAGAAAGTGTCCCACAATAAAAGGACGACTGTAAGACAATTATAGTCAGACTTCTCTGTTCTTATAAGTGAATGGAATCACACAATGGAGGGGACTGCCAGGGTGTCACACTTTTAACACCCTAACAAAGCGTCCCCTTCCACTGAGTGACCCCAGAAAAAGGGGAGCGACCTCCTTCTCTTTCTACCTAACATTCCTCAAAGGAGCTGCTCTGAGGCAAAGCTAGGCCTTTCTTCCCTACAGGGTCTGGCTTCTGCTGCTTTGGTCTTTGCTCAGACTGCCTGCCCACTGCTCGCGTAGCTCCAGCAACTCTGCACCCCCAAACAAGCCCAGGACACAGGGGCGCCCACCTCCACCTTCACCCACCTTCTGTCCATTCTTCCAGGCTCCGCTCACATGGCCCACCCTCAGGGAAACCTGGGTTAGGACCCCTCCCTCATAGTATTTAGAACCCTTTTCCTCAATATTTAAGAGTCTAGTGTGTTTAGTATTCGGAGTCCTGGTGTGGCGCTGTGGGTTAAGGAACCAGACTGCAAAGCTGTTTGAACAGCAAGGTCGGTGGTTCAAGCTCACCAATGGCTCCTCGGAAACCCTATGGGTCACTATGGGTTGGGATCGACTCGACGGCACTTAACAACAACAAGTGTGTTTAGTAAAGTGTGTAGATTGTGCAAATGAGGAACACACTCAGTTGCCAGTTCAAGTTTGAGTCCACACAGACGAGCCTCAAAAGAAAAGCCTAGTGAGGGGCTAGAAGGACAGAAGATAATTCTTCAAAGAAAGACGGACAGGAAAAATACAGAACAATAACAGCAGTCCGACTGATTACTACAAGAACAAGCAAGTTGCTTGCCCAGGAAACATCAAGGCAAGTGGTCAGGTCCTCTCAGGGCAAACCCCCTTCCAAGACTAAGACTCAGTGGGAATACACGAGCAGACATGCACTCTGATTGGTGACCACATTGGTCACCGATAAAGGGAAGTGAGGGAAAAACAGCAATGAAGCTTCGAGCTAAGCCCTATAATGTTCAGTAGACACCCATGAACCCAGGTGGACACCTGGTTGGCCAGCAGTGTGGCAAGACTTGGGAACTCTTGGGCCCAGAGTCAGTGACATAGCCACAGAGGACTAGAGTGGAGAGTGAAGTGTCCAGCTGATAAGAAGAGAGGGCATATGCATTAGAACACCCACACTTGCAGATAATACCCACTTGAGCTGGCTTCAATGACTGGATGATCAGAGCTCAACTAGAAGAAGAAAGAAGAGGGAAAAAGAGTAATCTGATACAATTTGATGAACTTGACCTACACCTATGGATGCAGTAGCTCAAAAGAGGAAACAAATCTTTACAGCAAGGATCATTCCCACCCCCTCCATACACAGAGTAGACAGGGATGGGCAACTTGGACATCGGCTACCCAAAATGGGTGTAGTGACTGGCTTACAAGCTTTCAAGAGGAAGCCTAGATCCAGAGGGTGCTGATGAAAGGAGATGGGGATAGCACTCATGTGGTACAAAAAAAGAAAAAGAAAGTCCTGGTGATTACTTCAGATAAATCAGCCATTAAAATCCCCAAGGAACATAATTCTATTTGGGGGGACATCATGAATCAGAATCAGTCTGAAGACAGCTGGTTGGCTGGAAGTACATAGTGGTGTAAAGTGGACAGTAGATAATAAATATAGGAATTGATGTCCCTACCTACAGAGGGGACCTATAAACAGGACTGCATGTGAAGGACCATGTGACAGTCTGGGGGAGAGGAAATGTCAGTATCTGGGTTCCTACTGTTTATGGAGTCCTGGTGTAGTGGTGTGGGTTAATGTGCTGGACTACAAAGTCAGTTTGAACCATAAGGTCGGTGGTTCAAATTCACCAGCTGCTCCTCGGAAACCTTATACAGGGTCGCTATGGGTTGGGACCAACTAGACGGCACTTGGCATTTAACAACAATAACCATTGATGTCCTGTTGTTAAGTACCTTCAGTCAGTTCCATTTAATCCTAGTGACCCTGTGTGGGTCTAGTGGGTTTCAACCACTTGCAGATTCGCAGTCCAGCACTTATCCTACAGCTCTACAGCAGGCTAACAGAACTTCAAGAAGGATCCCAAAACAAATCACCAGCAGAGAGAAAGACGAGGCTGTCTGCTCCTGTAAAGACTGACAGTCTCCCAAACCCCATGGAGCCGTTCTGCTTTGTCCAGTAAGGTAGCAGCTGTGAGTCAGAACCAACTGCCTCCACAACGGTGGTTGTTGTTGTTGTTAGGTGCCATCGAGTCGGTACCGACCCACAGCGACCTTATGCACAGCCGAACAAAACACTGCCCGATCCTGGGCCAACCTCACTACTGTTGCCGCTCGATGCTGCCAGGGTGCCACTTTTAGGACTCATTGGAAACTCTGTCCATTTGCTGCCACCTGGTGGTCATTTCTGGAACGTCCTCAAGGAGATTCGCAGGTCCTGTCTGGTGGTGCTGTGGGGTAAACATTGCACTGCAAACCCAAGGTGGGCGGTTCAAACCCACCATCCACTGCTCAGGAGAAAGATGAGGTTTTCTGCTCCCACAAAGATTTACAGCCTTGGAAACCCTATACAGGATCGTTGAGTTGTAATCGACCGATGGCAGTGGTCTTGGTTTTGATTTGGGGGAGTCGCTCAGTAAAGGACCAGTGTTTAAGCACTTGGCTGCTAACTTAAAGGTTGACGGTTCGAACCCACCAACTAACTGTTCTTCAAGAGGAAGATGTGGCAGTCTGCTCCCATATATATCAGAGCCTTGGAAACATTATGGGGTAGTTTTCCTCCGTCCTGGAAGATTGCGATGAGCAATCTTTGGGTTTCGTTTTAGGTTTTGGCTGCTCAATATTTCTGTCCACTTCGTCCCTCCGTATTTTTATATTTGCAACCAATACTGTGGCCCAAAGATAAAAATACACAACAGACCAGCAGTTTGCAACCACGGCCCTGGATTAAGATATGGATAGTTTGCCTTTATCCTTTGATCCTCGAACTTCACCTTTTCTGTTTGTGGGAAAGTGATAAGGCATAAATTACGACACTGGAAATCAAGGCCCCTTTCCAAGAACTTTAGACCAATAGGAAGATGGTAGCATTTAATCCACAGATGGAGAATCCACTGGTGGAATTCCAGTTATCAGAGGGCAGAATTGAGGCTGAATTCCCAGGAACTTGGTTCTATGTGATGTAGCCCCTTTCTCCTGTTTTTCTGCTTATATTGTTTTTCCGACCATGAACTTGCTGTTCTTTTATTCTTTATTAATGGGATCCTAGAGGAAGTCTTGCTGGCCACCACGGGGGAGAAGGAGCCAGAAGTTATAAGCAAGCCACTGGGAGCAACCGGGAGGTGTCCTGACATGGGTGTCATAAGTAAACCAAGAAAGAAGATGCAGTCAAGTCGTAACATAAACAGGGGAGTAGTTAATCTTTCAGTCCAGAAACGGAGGACCCTAGGACCATCAAGGGAGAAGAGCACAAGTAGAATGCGGGACCTTATCCAGAGAAGCAGCGACACCAGAAATGGAGACAGAGATGAGGACATGGAGAGAGGGAGCAGCTGAAGACTGTAGATTCATGCAAAGAGAGGGACTGAGAGCTGGCGGCCAGGAGGCCGACTTGCAGAATGTGCCCTTTGGTGGTTTAAATTATTATATATGTCTGAGTGTTTAAAAAAAAAAGAGCTAAAATGAATAGAGAGAAATACTGTTAACTGATGATACATGGAGGGGATTATAACCATTGTAATGAAACAAAGTATATGATTTGTTGAATGTAAAACTGATGATCTACCCTCCAAACTTTCACTCAATTCACAATAAAAACTTTAAAAAAATAAAAAGAAGATGGAGTCGAAGAGCTGATTGCTATGTATTTAATCATGATCAGAACAAAATTCCCAGGCAAAGTCCAGTGGAAATGTTCCCTCTCTTGGTGTCGATATTGTGCTTTTTTAGCTGAGCACCTGGGACCACATTCAACGCTGAGCACACCACCACACACCTAAGCCTTTCCAAGTGTGCCACCGTTAAGCTGTGTAAGCCCTGCTCCATATTTGCACAATTGGTATTTTGGACCCAAGAAGTATTTGTGTGTAACCCTGTTACCCCCCCACACATGTTGACATCACAGATCATTCCAGGTGCATTTAAAATAAAACCCAGATGTTTCACTAGGGCCTACAGAGCTCTGCACAAGTGGTTCTTGCCAACATCTCCAGCTTTCTAATATGCTGCACAGAAACATTTTGCCTGATGCTTGACGCAAAGGCATCCTCTTCTGTGTATTACTGACTTTTTTTTTTTTTTTTTGAAATGTTCTTTATTTATTTTAATGTTTTATTGTGAATTATATGATAGTTTACATGGGAGAACATTAGTTTTACATTCATCCTATCGTATATATCATTTCATTGCCGTGGTTACAATCCCCTCCATGCATCATCAACCAACCAAAGGGTACACCCTGCAAGCCTGTCCTTGGTCGTCAGCACAAAGCCCCTCTCCCTCTCTGGGTCTAGAGTTCCCAGCCGCTCCATTTCTCCACATTAAGCAAATCTCTTTTGCAATGCTGCTGTCAGCACCTCCCACACTCAGACTTTCTGTGTAGCAGCCGGGACATTCAGAACCTGAGAAGCTGTGCCTTTAGATGACAGTCTCCCTCCCCTCTGCCCCCACTGACTTCCTCCTGCAGAACTGGTCACTCCTCTCCAATGGCTCTACCTCAGTGGTTCTCAACTAGAGGCTGTGTTGGTCCTAGAAGACACATGGTAATGTTCAGAGACATTCTTGGTGGTTACAATTCGAGGAAAGGCACCACTGATATCTAGTGGGGCCAGAGATGCTGCTAAACATCCTACTGTGCTCAAGCCAGTCAGTCATCACAACAAAGAATTTTCTGGCCCAAAAATCAATAGTGCCAAGTGTGAGAAGCTCTGCTTTACCTCACCTTGGTCCATGAAAGTTGTCCATGAGTGACTAGATTATACCATATTTTATACCAAACACCATATCTATGAGGGAAATCCTCAAAGGAATTAGGGGTTGATAAGGAGGAAGAGATGGCCACAGGAGAGCAATGTTATACAACAAGCTAGTTGATAGGACAGGTAGGTGTGTGGTCCTCCAATCAGGAATGTCCTTCCAGAGGCAACGAGGTACAGGAGCCACCAGGCAGATTATGGGGCCCAGAAGCTCTGAAGGAAGAGGAGATGGGGAATGTCCTCCTGCAACCAGGTGGGGAGACTCTGACACAGAGCTCTGAAGACAGCTGGACTCCCTGAAGCCATCAAGTCACTCTGACTCATGACAACTCCACATACGTCAGAGTAGAACTGTGCTCCATAAGGTTTTCAATGACCGTTCAAAAGTAGATCACCAGTCCTTTCTTCTGAGTGCCTCTGTGTGGACCCCAATCTTTCAGATAGTAGTGGATTACATTAACTAACTTTCGTACTTTGGACATATTGTTAGGAGGGATCAGTCACTGGAGAAGGATATCATGTTTGGTCAAACAGAGGGTGGGATAAAAAGAGGAAGACCCTCCCCCAACAAGAAGGATTGGCAGTATCAATGGGCTCAAACCAAACATAGCAACAATTGTGAGGTTGGCCCAGGAGCGGGCAGCGTTTCGTTCTGTTACACATAAGGTCACTATGAGTCGGTACCGACTCGATGGCACCTAACAGCTACATTAACTATACCACCCAGGGACTCTGCAGTACCATAGAGTCCTTAGAACACAAGATTTCATCCAGCAGTTGTTGAGGCATGTTTATCTGCTTACCTGTGGACTATTTTAAAAACAACTGGATGTGGACAAATTTGAGTTTGAACTCCATGGTACTTAACAGTAACAACCAGCGGACTTGTTTGGGCTAACGGTTCTCAACCTACTGTGAAGTCGTAAACAACCTGGGACCAATACCCAGAGGTACTTACTTTCTATTACAGATGCCTACCCTGGCAGTCAGCTGTGACATGGGGTGGCTGCAATGTGGGGTACAAGGAAATGGGCTATCAGATGTTCCTAGTCCCATCCCCTACACACTCAGGGTTGATTTCCTTGTCCCCTTTAGCATCCCTTATCCTCCCTTCATGCCTCCACAATTCAATCTTTTCAAACATTTGTCCTTTCATGTTTATTTTAACATGACTTCGCCTGCTACAATAAGTTTTAAAAGGGAGAGATAAAGCAGAATAAATTCCCTCTGATACCACATCATGCCAAGTCCTTTCCTCCCACAATAAACTCAGTATGGTAAGGGAGGAAAACTCGTGATTTTCAGCCACAATCATGCATAAGTATGAATTTAAGAAACCATAGGCCTTGGGTGAGGTCAAAACACCTGTATTATGGAAAAGCTTGTTCAAGGTAACCTCAAAGGTAAAAAGGGGATTGTCTTACCTCCCCAATCCACCAGGGGGCACTGCGTCACTCTTCCAAGGCTGCCTGGCCTTAGTTCACCACAAGGATGTCCAGAGTGTAAGGCTGGAGCCAGTAGGCTGAGGAAAGAGTTCCAATCCTTCCTTGGCTCACGGACCCTCCAAAAATCCAATGAAACCAATGGACTCTCTCCAGAAGTCCATCTGAGGTTTAGCCCATGCCCCTGGGTTCAGAATCCCTGATCCTAAGTGCTATGTGCATTAGTGTACATATTTTTAGTACTCATTTGGATGCATTTTTGCTGGCTTTATGGTTAGGAGGGGAATCGCCAAGTCCCCGAATTTCCCAAGAGGCAGAACCTATTTCAAGTCTATTGTAGGAACATTCAAGTAGCCCAGGTGGTGCAGTGGGTTAAGCATTGGCTGCTAACCACAATGGAGGCAGCCAAATCCACCAGCCATTCCTCATGCGAAAGATGAAGCTATCTGCTCCGATAAAGATTTACAATCTCAGAAACCCTATGGAACAGTTCTCCACCATCCTATAGGTTCACAACAGGGTCGCTTTGAGTTGGAGTCCCAGCAGTGAGTCTGTTTTTGGGTTTTGGAATCAGCATTCCTGTCATTCCACTTGGGGTTGTCATTGTCATTGTTACGTGCTTTCGAATCAGTTCCAACTCACAGTGACCCTGTATAGGGTTTTCCAAGGGAAGTTTGGCGGATTTGAACCGCTGGCCTTGCAGTTACAGTCCAGTGCTTATTCTACAGCACCACACCAGCACTTGGTTTTAGCAGTCTTTAATTTTAGCCCCTCTGTTGTCTGTGCTATTCATTGTGGACTTTTTTTTTAGTTTACTTGAGTTCTTTGTTGTTATGTGACAGTTCCGACCCACAGAGACCCTGTATACGGTTTCCTAGGAGCAGCTGGTGAGCTTCAACAGCTGACCCTGTGGTTCAAACCACTGCAGTCTAGCGCATTAACCCACAGCGCCACACCAGGACTCCATCTTGCTTGCTTGCTCAGTTACTAGTTTTTATTCATTGTATTATCTGTTGCTGTTTTACAAAATTGCTGCAAGTTTAGAAAGGCAAAGCAGCACAGTGATTGCCTCATGGTTTCTATGGGCCAGGCACTGCTTAGCTGGTTTATCTGTTTCAGGGTGTCTCATGAGGCTGCAAACAAGGTCTCAGTTAGGGCTGGAGTCTGATTTGAAATCTTAACTCTGGAAGGAGCTGCCTTGCCATCCTTGGCACATGAGCCTCCCCAACATGGTGACTTTTTTCATGAAAGGTAGTAAGGGAGAGAGTCAGCTATAAGATAAAAATTAAGGCCATATGCAATCTAATTACAGAAGTAACTATCCCCTTTGTGTATTGGTATCGTATTAGTTAGAAACAGGTCTCTCAAGAGGAGGAAATTACTTAAGGTCAGAAATAACGAGATGCAAGGATTGTTCAGGATCATCTTCAAGTTGGCTCACCACATTAAGTATCAACAACACACACTAAACTGCACAGATTGGGCGATGGTGGTCGGTGGTTGTGTGCCATGAAGTGGGTTCTGACTCACAGTGACCCTGTAATAAATAGATAGGTTTTCCGAGGCTGTAAATCTTTCCGGGAGCAGAAAGCTTCATCGTTCTCTCTTAGTGACTGGTGGATTCGAACTGCTGACCTTGCAGTGAACATCCTAATACATAAACTATTGCTTTGCCCAGTGTCCTATTTAGAGTAGACTGTTTAATCAGGGTAGACATACATATCTATGAAGCGATGGCCACAGTCAAGAGAGCAAACATCCCTAAAAGTTTCTTCACGACCCTTTCCCACTTGTCCTTCCTTAGGTGACCACTGATTTGCTTTGTTTCTGTGGATGAATTTGCATTTTCTAGAATTTTATATAAATGGAATGATATTGTGTGTATTTTGTGAGGTAGGGGCGGGGAGGTCTAGTTTTTTTTCACTCAGTATTTTGAGTTTCATTTGCTGGTTCATTCTGTGTGTGACTAATCAGTATTACCTTGCAGGGATAGGTCATAATCTGTTTATCCATTCACCTGTTGGTAGGCATGTGAGTTATTTCTGGTTTTGGACTATGACAAGTAAAACTCTAACAACTCATGTACAAGTCTTTGTATGGGTGCATGCTCCCTTAGCCTTGGGGAGACTCTGAGGCATTAATACCCAGTGATCCCCAAACAGGACTTTTGAGTATGGCCTTCTCCTGCATTGGGAGCACCAGATGTACCGAGCCACCAAATCTACTGAGCGCCTCATAAAGCAGTAATTTTATAAAGCCCTTTTGGGGGGTACAATGCAACCCCTGTCCTCAAAGAACTCAAGAACTCAAAAGCTCACAGGAAAGCCAGAGCAACAACATCAACAGAATAGCTGCCAATGATTCCGGTTCATGATGACCCCAGGCATGGCAGAGTAAAACTGTGTGGCTCCTCCAAAAGGTTTTCAGGGATTGATTTTTTCAGAAGCCAGTTACCAGGATTTTCTTCCAAAATGCCTCTGGGTAGACTCGAAGCTCCAACCCTTAAGCTAGGAGCTGAGTGTATTACCTGTTGGCACTATCCGGGGACCCCTCCAGGGTAACCAAGAGACACAGTCACCACTGGTGGTGCACATTTTGGCTGCAGGTGGGAGCAGGAAGAAAGACAGCATCTGTTCACTGGGAGAAGGCACCCTCGGAGAATAGGGGCAAAAGGGCTGTAGGACAAGGTGCCGTGGGAAAGTAGCAGAAATGATATTCTAATAGTAATCCGAGCCAAAATAAGAACGGGCTTGAATATCAAGGGACCAAGTAAGTAATTTTGCTTTATAGGCAAAAGGAAAGCATGAGTTGATTTGAAGCAGAAAATGGCCTGAGGTGTGTTCTGAGCAGTATTTTGGAAGCAGTGGGTAGGAATAACGCGAGGGAGGTGGAGGTTCACAACGAGTCGAGAGGCTATCGCAAACGGGTTCATGCGTCTGAACTGCGGCTGTGCGATCGAAGTCACTGATGAGGAAGAAGGGACTCGGCCCAGTGTCTAATTGGGGGTGTGCGCTTCTCCTGTCGGCCTTCTGAAAAGTTACAATGATCCCACATGCCTGTGGATGATTGATACTCAGAAGAGGAAAACCTGAATCCTGTCAACATTAGCTACTGTGTATGCAGCCAAGCACAGTTCACTGATTCTGTTACCATAGCAATACCAGATACTTCTGGCGACATGATGGCACTGAGAAGAGTCAGCTGTATTTTTATACCTTTTTTTTTTTTAACTGAAGACCAAGGTTTTGAAAAATTAGTTCAATTATCTCAATTTTAGTAAACCTAAACGAGTCGAGCAGCTAACCTCAAGGTCGGCAGTTTGAAACTACCAACTGTTCTGCGGAAGAAAGATGGGACTTTTGCTCCTATAAAGATTTATAGCCTCCGAAACCATGTACAGGGTCCTTATGAGTCGGTAGCGACTCTATGGCACATAACTATGGCCAAAGCAAGGTAAACACCCTGACTAAAACCTGGACACTTTCCAAGCCCAAGGAACTCTAGGTACTGCAACACTATTTAACACCCCAAGAATTCATTCTCCATACCTGTCAGGGAGATCAGCAGTTCAAACCCGTGCAGAGGTAACACAGAAGAAAGGTCTGGCTATAGATTTCAGAAATACCAGCCACTGAAAACCACAGTTCAAAATGGACTCAACAGCAACTGGATTTTTCTGTTGGGTTCAGAACTGTCCTACCTTGCTTGCCTCCAGAGGGAATGCCACTCACTCCCTAGGGTGGTGACAACCAGCTTATTCTAGAAAGAAAAGTTCAGTCCCCTCAGATACAGCCCAGTTGAAGGCCTATACTTGGTTAAGACTGCTGCAGGCTTAAAGCAAGAAGCACCATTCTGCCTTTACAGTCACCGAGGCCCCAGAGAATAAAAATGGCTTTCTGCCAGGCTATCTTCCTGCTGCAGCATTAACAAAGACCTGACATTGCTTTCAATAAGTGATCCAGTTAGCCTACCTCTCCCAAGACCTTTCCTCATCTCTTGTTGCCATTGGGAAGCAGCATTGGAAGATGGAGCCAGAAGGAAAGTGGCAAGTACTACCAGAGATTGTGGGACAGTCGGGGAGAGAGACACCATGGCTGATAAGATAGTGGTCACAGTGGCTCTGGAGTCAGAAAGACGTGGTGAAGTCAGGGATCTGCTCCCAGAAACTGAGAAACATGACCAAGGTGGAGTCAAGGAAAAATTCAGGAAACATCTGCATGGCCAGAATGTTGTCACTAGTAAAACTTTGGGGAAACAAAACTGGAGAAGCACTCCTGGCTTGTGGCAACAGACATGAGAGCGGGGCTCAATGCTAATCTTTACAGAGCTGGTACATTTTTGTGTGTGCCTGTTTTGTTTTTAAGGACAGAAAGAGAGTGTATCAAGTGAATGAATTTCAAACAGGAACTGAGGTGGGTTGTGTTGCATAGTTTGCATCCTTTTCAATGTGTATTTTTACCTCTCTAGAAAATGACTTTGGATAGCAAGAAAACAAAATCCAGTTGAATAAATCAAAGCATTTTTCCTGACGGAGCTTTATTGCACAGGTCCCTTACTCTGAATATAACTACCCTATGGGGAAGTTCTGGAGGCCTGGTGTGGCGTTGTGGGTTCATGCGCTGGACTGCAAAGTCGGTTTGAACAGCAAGGTTGGTGGTTCCAGCTCACCAGTCGCTCCTCAGAAACCCTATACAGGGTCGCTATGGGTCGGAACTGACTCGACAGCACTTAACAACAACATGGGGGGAAGTTCTACTTGGTCCTATAGTGTCGCGATGAGTTGGAATCAACTCAACAGCCGTGGGTTTGGGTCTGAAAAACTGAAGGAGATAGGTGACACAATGCTTAAGTACTTGGTGACTAACCAAAAGGTTGTATGTTTGGGCCCACCCAGTGGCTCTTCCAGGGAAAAGACCTGGTGATTTGCTTCTGTAAGGATTACAGCCTACAACTCAATGGGGGCAGTTCCATTCTGTCCCCTGGGGTCACTCAGAGTCAAAAGTCAACTCACCTAGCAACAACATGGAGTCCTGGTGTGGCCCTGTAGATAAGCACTGGACTGTAAGATTGCTGGTTCAAACCCACCAACTGCTCCTTGGAAACTCTATACAGAGTTGCTATGAGTTGCAACTGATTCAGTGGACTTAACAACGAGCAACAACATGATAAACTGAGATTGCTTATGAAAATGGCCCAGACTCAGCCAATTAAAAGCATGTTTAAATTACATATATAAGAGAAATTAAAATGGTTTATACTAATAGAGTTCCGTGTTCTATATGTCCTCTATATTTTCTCCAGATACACATCAGTAAATGCTCTCATTTTAGAAAACCTTATTTCGAAGTGATATATGCTGCTGTTGATACATGCCGTTGAGTGGGTTCCAACTCATAGCAATGCTGTATTGGGTTTTTAAGGCTTTATACCTTTGCGGGAACAGAAAGTCTCATCTTTCTCTCACGGAGAGGTTAGTGGTTCTCAGTCCAGTGATTATACTGCACATTATCTAAAATCCTTAGGAAACTGCTGTTACCTAACAACAAATAGGTAGGTAGGTTCTTACTCCAAGAGACCCTGTGAACAACAGAAGGAAACACTACTGGGTTCTGCTCCATCTTCACAATTGGTGCAGTTTGACCCCACTGCTGCAGTCATTGTGTCAGTACATCTCACTGAGGGTCTTTTTTTATGACCCTCTTCTTTACCAAGCATGATGTACTTATCCAAGCACTGGACCCTCCTGATAGCATCTTCTAAGTACATGAGATGAAGTCTCACCACCCTCGCTTCTAAGAAGCATTCTGGTTGTAAATATTCCAAGAGAAGAAACCGCAACATAAAAGGACACTATTTCAAGAATTACGCTGTGCACATACAGATACCTAACTGACCTTCAGAGACAAAAAATAGTACACAATCATTAACCCATTAACTTCTCAATAGCTATCTGCTCACCTCTGCAGTGGTGACTAAAGGAGGGGCCTGAGCAAATGGACACCTCCACCCACTGCTGGAGGTTTCTAGAATGCACACACACTGCCTGTGTAGAAAAGGTGACTGGCTAGTCAGCCACAGTTTTATTTTTGTTTTACAGTGGTGATTTTTGTCTCTGCTTTTATATTGATTCTGTTTTTGATCCTTTTGGTCACACTTTATTCCTGGAGGTGGGAGCTTTTTCTCCCTAAGTTACTCAAGAAGAGACAGCAATCTTGGCCATATAGCCAAGCTACAAGCACACCCATAATATTCCACCAATGAGACAAGAGCCAATAAGAGCTACTAGGTATTACATGGAAAAAAGGAAGCCTATCTCCTGATCATATCCATCAGGAGACACTCAGTAAGCTTAACAAAACAGCAACAAACATCCATTTAAGCATTAAAAACTCACCTAACTACAGAAAATGACCATAAAAACACAACAAAAGATTTCAAAACATGTCCAAAAACAGAAAAGAGTGACTGAGACAAATGAGCTGGAGACAAAGGCTTTCCAAAAGAGAAAGAGCAGACTTTGGATTTCCTGAGTAGGAATTCAGAAGAATGATATGGGAAAAAATTCAAATGCTCTGAAAAGGGGTAAAGGAAAATAAGGCAGAAGTCCGAAAAGTGCTACAGGACCAATCAAACAAGATCAATACAGCATTGGGAACAATTCAAAACCTGCAAAAAGAGGTCCAGATGATTCATAATAAAATATCCGAAATGGACAATACACTGAAAGGGGAAAGGAGCAGAACTGAAGAGATGGAAGCCAGAATCAGTGAGCTGGAAGACAAATCTCTCAATACTGTTAAGGTAGAAGAGCAAGCAGGAAAAAAGAATAAAAAAACTGAAGCGAGTCTAAGATTCATGCTGGATAACAAGAAAAGGAATAACTTAAGAATTATAGACATTGTGCAACAGGAAGAATCAGAGAAGTACACAGAGAAAATAGTTGAAGAACTTCTGGAAGAAAATTTCCCTAACATCTTGAAAGATGAGAAGATAAACATTCAAAAAGCTGAACGCACCCCAGGAAGGATAGACCCCAAAAGAAAATCACCAAGACATATAATAATCAAGCTCTACAAAATCAAAGACAAGGAGAGAATTCTAAAAGCAGCCAGGGAAAAGAGAAGTGCTTATTTTAAAAGGCAAGCACATCAGATTAAGTTCTGACTTCTCAGCAAAAACCATGCAGGCAAGAGGGCAATGGGGACACATATATAAAACTCTAAAAGAAAAAAAAAACTGACAACCAAAAATCGTCTATCCAGCAAAACTGTCAATCAAATATGATGGTGCAATCAGAACATTCCAGGATAAACAGAAGTGAAGAGATTTTGTTAAAGCCAATCCAGCACTTCAAAACATCCTAAAGGGAATTCTTTGGACTGAAAACCAACAAAAACAGACAACAACCAGAGATTAGCAGAGACAGAACAGAACAAAATTACAACAACTAATTCAAAGGAGCTGGAAGGTCAACCAAAGATCAAATTAATAGCCATGTCAAAGAAGGGAAAAATATAGAAACAGAGATCCAGGTGGTGAGGAGGTCAGGTAGATTACAGGATACAATAGACTGTCTTAAATGGAGGTAAAAGTTAATAGACTATAGGGTAACCCCAAAGAAAGTTAATACTTCACATCTTACCATGAAAATGAACATCCAAGCAGAACAAGCAAACATGAAAACTAAGAAGAAATCGACAAGATATAGCACAAAAAAAACCTCAGCACAAGTAGGCATGCAGAACAAAGGAACAAATAGCACTACAAAAAATTAACATAATGGCAG
>NW_006408690.1:163913-164501 GCF_000296735.1 Chrysochloris asiatica
CAATAAGAAGACCAAGGAAATAAAGTCGAATACATGGAAACTGAACAACACCCTGCTGAAAAGCGACTGGGTAAAATAAGAAATTAAATGTGAATTCACAAAGTTCCTAGAAACAAACAAGTATGAAAATACAACATGCCAAAATCTTTGGGACATTGTGAAAGCAGTGCTGAGAGGACAATTTATTGCAATAAATGCGCACATCCAAAAAGAAGAAAGAACCAAAATTAACACATTAACACAGCATCTACAACAGTTAGAAACAGACCAACAGAGGGAACCTACAGCCACTAAAAGAAAAGAAAAAATAAAGATCAGAGCAGAAATAAATGAGACAGAAAACAGAAAAACTATAGAAAGAATCAACAGGACAAGAAGCTGGTTCTTTGAAAAGATTAATAAAATTGACAAACCATTGGCAAACCTAACGAAATAAAGGAGGGAGAAGACACAAATAACTAGCATTAGAAACCACATGGGCTACGTCACAACAGCACCAAAGGATATCAGAAGGATAATAAGAGAATATTATGAAGAGTTGTACTCCAACAAATTTGAAAATTTAGAAGAGATGGCTACATTTTTAGA
>NW_006408690.1:166708-182555 GCF_000296735.1 Chrysochloris asiatica
GAGATCAGGGCAGCCAACAAATATATGAAGAAATGTTCACGATCACTAGCCATTAGAGAGATACAAGTCAAAACAACAATAAGATATCATCTCACACCAGCAATAACAGCAAAGATCAAAAAAGTAGAGGACAATAAGTGCTGGCGAGGATGCGGAGAGACTGGGTTTGTCCTACATTGTTGGTGGGACTGCAAAATTGTCCAACCACTCTGGAAAGCAATATGGCACTTCCTCAGAAGGTTGGAAATAGAAATACTGTATGACCCAGCAATTCCTCTACTTGGTATTTACCCACAAGAAATACGAGGCATAACACAAGTAGATATATGCACACCAATGTTCATAGCAGCAGTATTTACAATAGCAAAAAGATGGAGACAACCTAAGTGCCCATCTATGGAAGAATGGATAAACAAACTGTGGTACATACACACAATGGAATACTATGCTACCTTGAAGAACAACAAGGAAGCTGCAAGCCATCACATAACATGGATAAACCTTGAGGACATTATGCTGAGTGAAATGAGTCAGTCACAAAAGGAGAAATACTGCATAGGACCATTATTGTAAAACACTAAGAAGTACCCACCCTAAAAGGAGAAAAAAATTTTTTTTTAATTATATATATATTTGCTGATCACTGGGATGTATGGAGTGAGGGGAGGGGAGTGTGGAAGTGGAAGACAGAGCACAGGATATAGACACAGGATAGCTTGGGTGCTGGGTCGGGGGCAGGGAGGGTCAATGCACAAGAAAGGGGAGGGGAATGGAACAACAAAGCGGATAGAACAGTTAGGCAGGTTCACATGGGCTAAGTGGGTCAGAGGTAAGTGATGATGTATGCACAACCTTGGAACAATAGGGCTCTAGTATACAGGGATTGAGGCATGGTTTGAATGGGTAAAAAAGGGGAATAATGTTAAGATGGTTGGCTGTCTTTTCAATCTTGGTTTCCCTTGCCTACCATTATAAAATAGATACTTGACCGGGAAGGAAAGGAATAGCCAGAAACATCACAATAGAAAGCTTGTAAGACCTTCTCTACAGCCTATAACTGATTGGAATACCTTAAAGGGGGCTAGAAGTTACCCAGTCAAAGAAGGCTGTGAAGCCTTTGCATTGCATAAAACCATAGGTGGAATCCTGAACCACATCCAGAATAATCTGAGGTGGGAAATTTGCACTTGAAAGGACAAGTAGACCAGCCTGGAGTAACTAGAAGAACAGCAGATACTTGATGAAAGAAAGACCAGCAGGAAAAATAAAAAACAAGAATGGCAGTCTGATTGTTTTCTACAAGAACAAACAAGCTGTTCACCTGCGAGCCGTCAAGGCAAGTGGTCAGGTCCCCTCAGAGCAAACTCCTTTCCAAGACTAAGACTCAAGGGGGAAGCATGAGCAGGCATGTGGTCTGGCTGGTGACCACACTGGTCACCGATAAGGGGAAAAGAGGAAAAACAGCAGTGAAGTTGGGAGCTAAGTCCAACCACATTCAATAGGCTCCTGTGAACTCGGGTGGAGACCTGGTTGGCCAGCAGTATAGCAAGACCTGGGGACACCTGGGCCAAGAGGCAGTGACATGGCTACACAGGACTAGAAGGGACAGTGAAGTGTCCAGCTGATATGAAGTGAGGGGAGATGTATAAGAACACCCATACTTGCAGATAGTACCCATTTGACCTGACTTCAATGGCTGGATGATCAGAACTCGACTAGAAGAAGAAAGAAGAGGGAAAAAAAGAGTAACCCACTACAATTTAATGAACTTTACCTATACTTATGGATGTTGTTTTTGGATGTAGTAGCTCAAAAAAGAGAACAAATCTTTACAGTGAGGATCACAGGGTTGACAGGGATGGGCAACTTAGACATTGGCTACCCAAAATGGGGGTGCTATAAAGGGCAAGAAGCAACTGGCTTACAAGCTTTCAAAAGAAGCCTAGTTCCAGATGGGGTGGGGGAAGGTAGAATCTCCACTGAATGCTTTCCAATCTGTTGGGACAGGCTAATGAAAGGAAATGGGGATAGACTCTTGTGGTAAAATAGAATACTTGCCATCAGGACTGACTGTGAGGGTCAGAAATGTAAAGGTAGATGTTTTTGATGTTTTTTAACAAAAAGGAGGGGAGTGATTAATTTTGCAGTCCAGGAGCAGAGGTCCCTGGGACCATCAATGAAGAAGAGTGGACTGTGGGACCCTACCCAGAGAAGCAGTGATGCCAGAAATGGTGGCAGAGACAATGACATGGAGAGATGCAGTGGCTGGGGACTTTGGACTCAGGGAGGGAGTAGGGCTCTGTGCTGACGGGGGTGGGGGAGCATCCCTATGTGGTGTACCCTTTGGTTATTTGATGAAGCATGGAGGGGATTGTAATCATTGCAATGAAATGAAATATGACAGGATGAATGTAAAACTGATGCTCTGCCATGTAAACTCACATAATTCATAATAAAAACTTAAAATAAAAAGAACAGATACTGGAAAATATCCAGTGCTCTGTGTCACTATGTTACCATTGTGAGAATTCAGTGTGTCGGTGCACGCAAAATGCATCAATCAGTGTTTGTTGTTGTTGTTATTAAGTGCTGGGGAGCCAGCTCTGACTCATAGTGATATTGTACAGGGCTTGTGAGGAGTGACTAGTAGGTTAGCAGTCCAGTGCTTACCCTAGCGCCTCACCAGGACTCCAAATCAGTGTTTGTTGTTGCTACTGTTGTTAAGTGTCGTCGAGTCAGTTTGAGCCCATATCGACTCTGTATAGGATTTTTGAGGAGCAGCTGGTGAGCCTGAACCGCTGACCTTGTGGTTCAAAGTGGCTATCAGTACAGCATATTAACCCACAGTGCCATACCAGGACTGCACTTCAGTGTTTAGTGTTTGGTAAATAATCAAGTCAGTTAGCTGTTGTCACGGTACATGAAGTGCTGGAGAGAAACAGTCTGTCATTAAGGAAATGTACATGTTGAAAGATGAACTCCAACTTCAATTGCCTTGTTATATAGTCAATCTTATTTCTCACAAAACCTTAGAAGTAGGGCTAGGTAGAGAGACCAAGAGGTCTCTGGGTGGAACCAGTGGCTAATGTGCTAGGGTGGTTTGAGTATACACTAAGCTCCTCAGAAAAAGAGTCCAGGCAATCTACTTCCAAAGAAAAGCACTCACTGATACCCTTACGGCGCACAGGTCCACTGTGACACACACGGCATGTCCATGAGTCAGAATCAACTCCAGGGCTACTCGTTAGAGAGGCCCAAATGTTGGGCTCTCTTTATGCAAGGAAATCTGCTTTACCTTGGGTGTTGGGGTCATTATTTGGGGCTTGAAGCAAAGACTCTAGAACAGTTTATAGTGGGCCCAGCAGATGAATAGTAAGCACATGCTCCCTCTGTAATTGATGTCTGCTACCCTGCCCCTGTTGAGCGTGTGGGACCAGTACAGCCAGAACATCCCATCCCTAAAAAAAACTGGTTTGTAATGGGTTACCTTTTTGGCGTCTTGAACACGGTCTTCTTGTGATGGCCACAGGCTAGCAATCAGTCCACTAAGCCCACAGGAGATGAAGATAATTAGGTCAGGGGCATGCTGGGAAAGCAATCAGGAGCAGCAGCTGGAGGGCGTGATTGTAAAACGTTCCCAGGTGAGGGAATATGGGGGCGAAACAGGCGGTGGAGCTTCTCAAGTGTGGGCTGAATAAGAAACCCAAGGAAGGAAGCTGGCATGTTTATGCTGCAAGTTCATATCTGAAGAAAGAGTTCTGTTTGCAGTTATGTTCCTGCAGTGACCTGGAGCAATGTGGAGAGAACTATTTCCCAAGATTTAAAATGTTATCTATTCTAGAAATATAACACAGCGTTCATTTAAAAAGAAGAAGGAAAATAAAGACTTAGCCGCCAGCTTTTGTGTTTGGCTTCTGTAAAAAGACCTGGTTTTGAGATGGGTGTTTGGTTGCTCTTCAGGTGAGGAATCTACAGGCATAAGGAGGCTTATTTTGTTCATTACTCCTTTGAGGATGAATTCTCGTCTGTTGAATATGTGTTCTCAGGGAAATAGCTGCTAGTCAATAGTATTTTCAACTTCTAGGTAGGCCATTCGCACCCACACAGAGGGGCCTCAGAAGACAGACCTAGGTATCTGCTTTCCAAAGGTCAGAGCTTTGTAAACCTTGAGAAGCCATTTGACTCTGCAGTCTCCATGGGTTGAACTCAATTTAGCAGCTAACAATAGGACCACTAGGATTTATAATCTGAGACTTGGTTTCCCTCATGATTCCAAGCTGAAGAGTCCAATTCATGGGCTATATTTAGGATTCCAGATCAGCCATGGAAAATGGGAAGAAAACAATTAGACATTTCTCCTTATAAGTATGCATAGGTAGGCAAAATTTGGAGTGTTACAGCATAAAAGAATACACAGTCTAAGGAAAACTTTAACAGACTTCACATCAATCACTTTGGCAAAAATGAATAGAGATAATGAATAAGTTACAAATTTAAGGCTCTCTGTGACTGCTAGGAAAATAAGACTGTTTTTTGGTCCTGGTGCTGTTACTATCCATACCAGAGAATCAAATGCCAATGTTGGTGCCCAGGTTAACTGTTTTTGATGTCTGAGATTAGCCACAGAAAAGTGAAATATTATAATCACCTGACTTCACATTCGCTCTGATTGATTTTATTTATTGACAAACCCCATTGCCACCGAGTCGATTCTGATTCATGGATACCCTCTATAGGCTTTCCAAGGGTATAAATCTTTTTTGAACAAACTTCTCTTTTGTGCATCGAGTGAAGGTTTGCAGAACAGATCATCAATCCTACAATCAACAAAGCATTCACTTCGTGTCATTACAATAATTGCAATCGCTTCCATGTACCATCAGTTCACAGTATTTACCCCTCGTCACTTTAACTCTTGCACGCCTCCTTTCATTTCACCTGCGCCACAGGGAGGGATGCAAAAGTTACAGTGAATAGAGGTAAATGCTGTTAGCTTAATTTACTCCGTGGGTTGAATCCCACAACTCTGATGTTCTGAATCTTGGGTCTATTGCTGCCACTTCTCTGGTGTCAGAATTCTGTCTCCTGAATCAAGGAGGTTCAACACATAATCATCTCAGGGGTCTGAAAGACATACTCCACTCCTGGCTTATCTTCCTTGATGGTGAGATCCCCTCTCTGGCTTCTAAGATGGTTCATTTTACACCCATGTTAGAGTTCCACGTTTTCACAATTAGATTCATCACTGAACCATATAATCTGACAGCATCTTTCCCCACCTTCTCTTACCCACCAAAGTTGTTGGGTGGGCGTTTACAAAGACTATGGCTAGAAGAGACATGAAATAATGTGCCACAGCTTCTGAGGCTAGGCCACATAAGAAGTCTTGCAGCTTCCACTCCATCACTCTTGGAACAACTTATGATGCTCCTTCTTGAAACCCAGCCTTCATGTTATGTGAAGCCCAAGACACATGAAGAAATCACTTGAAGACGCTGGTCAACACACTCAGCTGAAATTTTACCTGAAAGTCAGCATTAACTAGTAGTCATGGATGAGCCATCTTGGAGGTCCAGCTTAGTCACCTTCAGATGTTAGCAGCCCCAGTAGACTTCTGATTGCAACAGTATGAAAGGACTCAAGGGAGAAATTCCTAGTGAAACCTAGCTGACCCATTGAACCATGCAAGATGGTGGTGGTGTACTGTGGAGTCAGTCCAACTCATAACAACTCTGCATTGGGTTTCTGAGGCTGTAAATCTTTAATGGGAGCAGAAACCCTCATGTTTCTCCCGCAGAATGACTGGTAGTTTCGAACTGCTGACTCTGAGGTTAGCAGCCCGAATCGTAACCACTATACTACTAGAGCTCCTGAAAATAATTGTTATTTAAAGCCATGGCATTTTGTTTATTACTCACCAATAGACTACGGGAGTATATATGTGCCTCCTGTGCTATATTGCTAGGAGGAGCCTACAGCTTTGGAAGTTTAGGCTTAGTGACTTACCAGAATTGCTAGAAAGTTCACATTCATGCAAGAGGAAACTCATAAACACTACCAGAACCACAAGGTAGCGAATATACTCTTACCAAACACAGTGACCTGTATGTGGTACTATGAAAATGAGTTGAATTTGATGTCCTTCTATGAAAGAAAAGGTCTATTGTTGTTGCTAAGTGCCATTGAGTTGGTTCTGACCCATAGTGAACCTGTATAGGGTTTCCAAGGAGCAGCTGGTGAGCTTGTGGTTCAAACCAGCACTGAAGTCCAGTGCAGTAACCCACAGCAAAGTACCAGGAAAGAAAAGATTTATAGTCAAGTTAAATTATTTTGTATGGGCCTATTGGGATAAGGCACTGGACCACAATGTCATTTGAATTGCATGGTTGGTGATTCAAACTTGCCAGCCGCTCCTCAGAAACCCTATATAGGGTGGCTATGTGTTGGAACCAACTCAATGGCACTTTAACAACAATAGACTGAATGCAATAGCAGAACTCACTGGTTTTTAGGGTTTGTCTATTTCTTCATATAATCAAACTTTCTTGCTCAGATATGTTTGCTTATTCATTAAGGTAATGTTTACACAGAGAGGCAGTCCTGGATTCTCAGTTCTCCCTTAAATAACATCCAGTTACCCACTGCCGTTGAGTGGATTTAGACTCATTGCAACTCTACAGGACAAAGTAGACCTGCTCCTTAAAGTTTCCAAGTCTGTCATCTTTACGGAGCAGACAGCCTCATATCGCTCTCTTGGAACAGCTGGTGGGTTTGAACTACTGACTTTGCAGTTAGAAGTCCAGTGCTAAACCCAGTGCACAACGAGGGCTCCTTAACATCCAGTTGTTGTTGTTATGTGCTGTGGAGTCAGTTCTGACTCATAGCGACCCTGTACAGGGTTTTCGAGGTTGTAAATCTTTATGGGAGCAGAAAGCCTCATCTTTCACCCGTAGAACAGCTGGTAGTTTCGAACTGCTGACCTTGAGGTTATGCTACCAGAGCTCCTTAACATCCGGTTAGAAGGCTTTAAATGAAAAAGACAACATTTGGGGAACATTAAGATACTCAAATAGCAGTTGGGTAGTGTTCTGGAAAATGTCTTTAATTCAGTGGCCATACTTCAATATATAAATTAAAAAACTCACTATGAAACTATGAACATCACTGCTCATCTCCCAAAGAAATATCTTCATTTATTTAGTGTGGTCAAGAACTGAGGAAAATTTATCCATACCACAAAATCAAATGTTGATTAATCTATGTGAAATTTAGATCATGCAGCAAACCAACAAACACCCTGGTTTTTGCTTAATTCTCCTGTGGGTTTTCACAACTGTTATATTTATTCTGTTCTCGAAAAGTAAAGGTTTCAAGACATCTTTTTTGTTGCTGTAGTTTCTGTCAGTGACAACACACGTTTAGAACCCCTCACTCAACAAATACGATAATCAATAAATCTCTATCTCTGTTTCCTAGTGGTTTCTTTTTGTAATTGCTTTATGATTGGAAAGTTTTGGTTTACCCTATATAGATAGTCTCATTACTCTCCTTGCTGGGGCAACACTAAGAGTTCTCCTGTTCATGCATGGGAAGAAATATAGATTTTTCCAATCATAGTCATTTGTCTGCAGGATGGAATAGGTATTATACTTTTTATTTATTCTTCTTCTTCAAAGATAACTGTCCTAGTTCTCATTTTAGCTTTCATAGCAGGGATGCCCATGTAGCAGATGTTTTTCCTTTAGTCCAACTCCCCTCTTTACTTCCTTTCTGAGCAGCCAGCTGAGATGCTTGTATTACAACCAGCTCCTACTGTTCTGTATTGGCACAAAACAGTTTGCTAAAGCATCCCTGCTGCTGGTGTATAATTTCTTAACCTGCTAAAGGGAAGTGGCAAGTAGAGACATTTTGTTGTCTTGCATAAGAATTCACAGATCTGGGACTTTATAGCAAAAAGCTCATCAATAATTAGCGCACACCCTCCTCCCAAATGCTGCCATCCTACCTCGCACCATTCACAAAATAAATTCCAGTCACATAAATGCCTAAAAGTGAAACACTCACTTAAACCTATTAGAAAACAAGTATAGCTTATACCCATGGATTTGAAACTTTGGGGGTTCTTTTTGTTTGTTTTGTTTAATATTTTATTGTGGTTTCGGTGAAAGGTTAGAGAGCAAATTAGTTTCCCTTTTCATCAATTTACACATTGTTCTGTGAAATTTGTTGCCATCTCCACAATGTCTCAGCACTTGCCCCATTTCTATTTTGGGGCTCCTGTCTCCACTTGCCCAGTTTTCCTACTTCTCTCTGCCTTCAGTTTAACTGGGCTTTTGGGCAAATGCTGCCTTCTGGTCTTGGGTTGTTAATTTAGGGGTATGTTCATCCTGGGTGTTACTGTTCACTTTATAAGCCTGTGTTTTATGTGGCTGAGAGGTGATCTCCAATTCTAAGTTCAAAAGGTGTCTAAGGACCATAGTCCCAGGGATTCTACCAGTCTGTCAGAACGGTAAGTCTGATCTTTTTTATGAATTTCAATTTCATTCTACTCTTTCCCCAACTCTCTCCAGTACCTTCTATTGTGATCTCCGACAGAGCAGTTAGTGGTGGTAACTCGGCACCATCTAGTTCTCCTGGTCTCAGGTTAGTGTTGGCTGTCGTTCATGTGGACCATTTGTCCTTTGGACTAATTATTTCCAGCTAATTGCAATTAGCTTGGTATATATTATTTTCCATCCTTTGACTTTTAGTCTGTTCTTGTCTTTGTGTGTAAGACGTGTCTCTTGCAGACAGCATATTGAAGGGTCTTGTTTTCTTATCCATTCTGCCACTCTCTGTCTAACTGGTACATTTAGTCCATTTACATTCAGTGTAATTATCAATAGGTATGCTTTTTTTTTACAGTAGTGGTCTCATGTAGTGGTCTCATGTCCTTTTATAATTGAGTAGTTTCACTCTGGAGTCCTGGTGTGGTGCTTAGGATAAGCACTGGACTGCTATCCACAAGGTCATCTGTTCAAACCCACTGGCTGCTCCTCAGAAACCCTATATAGGGTCACTATGAGTCAGAATTGACTTAATGGCAGTTACCAGCAACACAACAACAAATTACAGCATAAGGTCCTCCAGGCTCATTCATGTTATGAGGTGTTTCACAAATTCATGTTACTCATGTTGAGTCCTGGTGTGGCACTGTGGGATAAAGCACTGGACTGCAAGATCTATTTGAACCACAAGGTGGTGGTTCAAACTCACCAGCCGCTCATTAGAAACCCTATACAGGGTCACTATGAGTTGGATCTGACTCAATGGCACTTAATAACAATGCTGAGTAATACCTGTTGTGTAGAAGATACTTCTTAAGTGAGACTCAGAATGCAACATACAAAAACTGATAAATGTGATTTAAATAAAAATTTAAACTATGCAATGAAATACTTTACACAAAGTTAAAAAAAAATTAGATTGAAAGGAGACACTTGAAATCAATATAATAGATAAGGGATTAAGTTACTTTACATCCAGATTATGTAAAGATTTCTGAGAATAAGAAAAGTGGTCAAAGGCTAACATACACAACTCACATGGAAGCTGTCAAAGCCGGTAGACATCTGAAAACCACTCTCCTTGACTAGCAATGAAAGAAACGCAGAATGGTGATATACCATCTCAGATCCATCAGTTTTGCTTTAAAAATGTAACAAAAATTTCAGATTTTGAGAATACCTATTATCTAAAATGGTGTGAGTATTGCCCAGAGTTTAAATTGGTACAGCTTGGTGATTAATTAGGCAAAATCTAAAAAATTAAAAAAAAAAAAAAGCAGCAGCATATTTTGTGACCCAGAGACTTTAAGACAACTTTAAGACTTGTGTGGGTACACAGGGAGGCATGTACAAAGAAACAGCTTAAATGCTCATGACTATATTCAAGAAAATAGATGTTTGTGTCAGTAATGATAGAGCTCAAAAGTATATTGTGCAGTGAAAAAAACAAGTTAGATACTATACTGTGGCTTAAGTAAATTAACAATAAGAATGATGAAAGAATGACTATATATATAAGAGTTCTGGTAGTGTAGTGGTTACGAATCAGGCTGCGAACCTCAAGGTCAGCAGTTCAAAACTACCAGCTGTTTCGCAGGAGTAAGATGAGGCTTTCTGCTCCCGTGAAGATTTACAGCCTCAGAAACCCTGTACAGGGTCGTTATGAGTCGGAACCGACTCCACGGCACATAACCACCACCACCATATATATAAGAGCTCTGGCAGTATAATGGTTAACGAGTCAGGCTGCTAACCTCAAGGTTGGTGGTGGTGTTGTTAAGTTCTGTTGTGCTGATTCCAACTTATAGCAATCCTGTAGAGGGTTTCCTAGGAGCAGCTGGTGAGCTTGAACCTCCGACCTTGCAGCCCAGTGCATTAACCCACAGCACCACACCAGTTGGTAGTTCAAAACTACCAGCTGTTCTGTGGGAGAAAGATGAGGCTTGTTGCTCCCGTAAAGATTTATAGCCTCGGTAACCCTATGCAGGGTCACTATGAGTCAAAATCAACTCCACAGCACATAACCACCAACACATGTATATAATAGGAGTCCTGGTGTGGTGCTGTAGGATAAGCACTGAACTTCTAGCCACAGGTTGGTGGTTTAAACTCACCAGATGTTCCTCAGAAACCCTAGACAGGATCATTATGAGTCTGAACCAACTTGATGGAACTTAACAATGTAAATAATAAAAGCAAAATATGAACTGGAAAGGTATTCCTGAGAATGCTTGCCTACCTAGAGGAGTGGTGGAAATGGACTAGTAAGAGTTACAAAGGATAAAAGTCTATCAGAAATATTGATTAAAAAATATCTGATGCATATACAACAAACTAACATTTGTTAATCTTGTATGATGTTAGTAGGGTATCATACTACAGTGGGTCCTCTGACCTGGGGGTTCCACATTCATAGGCTCACACAGATGGAAAATATTGAGGGAAGGGAAAGGAAAAGGATCAAAGTGATTAAAGCAATTACATGTATGTAGTATAAGCACTGGACCGTGAACCCCAAGGTTGGCGGTTTGAGCCTACCTGGCACACTTTGGGAGAAAGATGAGGCTTTCTGCTCTAAGATTTAGTCTCATAACCACTATACAGGGTGGCAGTGAGTTGGCACGTAACAAGAGATAGATGATTTACAGTAAGCGAGATGTCCCTAGGCTACAGGCAAACACTTTGCCATTTTCTGTAAGGGACTTGAGCATCTGTGGATTTGGTTATGAAGGGAGATGGGTGGTGGTGGGGTGAGGGTGTTTCTTAGAATAAATCCTCCACAGACACTGTGTTCTTCTCCATTGTTTTTTATCTGTGTTTGTTTTTTTTTTCAAAAGGAATGTTGTCCTATGTAGAGGGCTCTAATCTTGCGATCTATTGAAGAATCATAGAATGCTAGAAGGAAAAGTATGTTTAGGATATGTATTCTAACTTGTTTATTTGTATAGATTTGAACTGAGGTGCAGAGAAGTGAACTTGTCACATCCATACAGCTGGTCAGTGTACAGGCTATGGCCCAGTACATTCAACACCTACTGCTGCATTTCAGGCAGATTTGAAATGAAGCTTAAGCACTAAGAATGTGATGCTATGAAAAACCAATGAGTGGGCATTTTCAATACCTCCACATAGTATTTTCGCCTGCCAACTCCTTCAAAGGGCAAAAGCAACATCTTAACAAGCTTCATAAATGTTGCAAAGAATGAACCCTAACCAAAGGTTAATCCCCTTCGTTTAGTAAACAAGTAGCATAAACTACTTTTAAAATGAGACTTAAAAAATCCCCTAAATATTTTTATTAAAAGATAGTAAACAAAATGAAACACAGTATCTGTAACATGAGGCCAGAATAAATTAATGGGCTGAAGGCAGGCTATTTGCATTACTATAATTATTATAATTGTACCTGTAAAACCTTAAGAGGTGCTAACAATCCTCTGGCTTTTTGGGAAAAATTAGAGAATCCATTGGTCTAAGCTTAGAGAGAATGCTTTGTTTGTTTTAATATGAAATGTATCAATGCAGATTCCTTTATGGCTGTAATTTTCATTTTAGAGGTGCCAGTATGACAAAAATGTCAAAATTCCCACATAATGAAGAATTGTCTCATAATCCCACATAACTTTGTCTTATCTGACATTCTTGTAGGGGAAGACCCTAGTTATAATGATGAGTTGAAGGGATGGAGCTATTTCAATTATAATGGAATCATAACTCATAGCAGAACAACACTCCTGAGAAAATAATGAGAAAAGCTGGATAAAATACAAAAATAAATGAATACATAAACAAATGGAGAGCTGTCAAGGTAGGCTGGACTTGAGGAGCCAAAATCTAAAACAGAGGGGAAGCCAATTCTGTTGGGTTTCTTCTTGGAGTTGTGTTTTCTGATCCTTGAATGCAGAAGACTAAGAAGTCAAGTACAGGGAGAGAGAGGTTTACTAAGGAGCAGGATTTTAACAGTTTTCTTGGGCTGGGGAGCTAAATAAATGAGTATAGAGATGCCAAATCAGCTAAGACTTAAGGAGCGCAGACCTTTTTTTAAAAAGTGAAGCTTAGGAGTCAGAACCAGCTTGACAGTACTTAACAACTACTCCAAGAAGGCAGCTCTTCCCCAGTTGTATTTGGCTCATCTTCTGGCGCTCTATCTGACAGTGTTCCACCCCTGTTCACAAGTGGCTAACTATTCAGAAGTGAACTGCCTCTCCTTAAGTCTGTCTTAGTCTGGAAGCTCTGCAGAAATCTCTCCACCATAAATATCAATGTCATAGCTTGTAGCATCACAGTAAAACACAAGCCACCAACAGTACAACAAACTAATAGACGAGGGGTGGATTTTGTTTTAGTATTATATCAATTTGATTCTGAATCATATGAACGTTTCTGATGAAACTCATCTAGACTTCTATGTCTTGAACATATTAACGATAGTACTTCAAGTTTGTGTCTAACATATTTGATACCTGGGCCTTTTTTTATTTTTATTTTTTAAAATCAAATACCAGATGTGTGTTTTTAAAATGGAGAGACTATAGGTGACATCATTCTCCAGAGAGGATTCTCTGCAGCCTGAGGTAAACTTGCAATGTAAAATTAGGCCCAGCCCTTAGGAGGTGTAACCTTCAAAAGATCTCAACTGACAGCCCCTAGGCCCCTCCTCCCTGGCACACACTTAGACACCATCACTTGTCAACCTAGGCCCTCTCAGGCTCTCAAAATCACCACTCTGCTTTTTGTTGTGTTGTGGTTTTGGTTTTGGTTTTTCTACCTGCATTTAACCTCTCAACCTTTTGCCCTGACTAATTTAAGAGTTTGGCAAATGCCTCAAAGGGGAAAATAACCAATACGGTTCTTTTATCTAGTCTCACTTTTTTAAAAATACAAGCAACATTAATGTAATGGCAAATTCTTTGTTGTAACTTAAACCATCATTCCAACCATGGAATGTCTTTCAAACACCGCTGTTTGTCAAGATGCAGGTTCTTCTGTTTGTTTTTACTTTTTATTGTTATCTGAATGAAAGTTATAGATGGTTTTATTCAACTTTCCACTGTGGATTGGGCCATTTACAGAGCAGCTCCCGTTTTCCATTCAACCATTCATAGACATTCTGACCCATGTCACTGAAGGCAGTCCTCACAATGTAACATTATTTACCCTCTTGCTGCTTTTGTTCAGCTTCTTCACCTAGTCAGCATTCAATCCACTTCGCTAACCTTTCCTTTGAAGCTCAAGGTTCCAGAAGTATCATCTGTATCCGTTTCATAAGGTCCTTTATGTCTTTGTTGTAGAGGATCTGGGTAGCCACTTGTGAACAGGGGTGGAACACTGTCAGATAGAGCGCCAGAAGATGAGCCAAATACAACTGGGAAAGAGCTGCCTTCTTGGAGTAGTTGTTAAGTACTGTCAAGCTGGTTCTGACTCCTAACAACTCTATAGGGTTTCCGAGGAGTGGCTGGTTCTGACTCCTAACACCTCTGTATAGGGTTTCCGAGGAGTGGCTGGAAAGTGCTTATCCTGGTGCCACACAACTTCCTCAAAGTAGAGTTGACCTTAATGACATGAGTGGACAAAGCTTTCAAGACCTTAATTTGCTGATGTGACAGTATTCAAAATTGGGCGGGGGGGGGGGAACCAAACCAGCTACAAACACCCATTAAAAATTGGAATATAGAATGTATGAAGTATAAATCTAGGAAATTAAGTGGAATTACATAAATATCAATATTTTAGACATTAGTGAGTTGAAATGGGCTGGTCCTGACTATTTTGAACCAGACTTACCATATTGGGAATGACAAATTGAAGAGGAATGGTGTTGCATTCATAGTTACAAAAAACATTTCAAGGTCTATATAATGCTATCTGTGATAGGGTAATATGCATACACCTACAAGGAGTCCAGTTAATATCACTGTTATTCAAATGTACGCACACACCACTATAATCAGTGATGATGAAACTGAAGCATTCTACCAACTTCTTCAGTCTGAAATTTATCAAACATGCAATCAAGGTGTACCACTGGAATGCTACAGTTGCAAACAAGATCAGTAGTTGGAAAATATGGCCTTGCTTAGAAATGATGCTGGAAGCACTATGATAGAATTTTGTAAGACTAACGATTTATTCATTGCAAGTATCTTTTTTTTTTTTTTTAACAACATGAAAGGTGACTATACACAAGGACCTTACCAGATGGAATGTATAGGAATCAAATTGACTACGTTTGGGAACAGACAATGGAGAAGCTCAAAATCATTAGCTAAAACAAGGCCAGGGGCCGGCTGTGGAATAGACTGGAAATTACTTATATGCAAGTTCAGGGTAAAGCTGAAAAAAATTAAAACAAGTTCACGAGAGCCAAAATATGACCATGAATATATCTCATCTGAATTTAGGGACCATCTCAAGAACAGATATGATGCACTAGACAGTAATTACCAAAAACCAGAGGAGTTGTGGGATGACATCAAGAACATCATCCATGAAGAAAGCAAAAGGTCACTTAAAAGACAGATAAGAGGGTCCAGGGCAAGATGGTGTCATGAGCAGGCACACTGAGCCTAATGACATGGGAGATCGAGTAAACATATACAGGTAGTGATGCTGGACCCTGAGCTTCAGAGGACAGGACAGAGAGGTGGACTAAGTGTCCACTGGGAGAGGAAGCTGAACAGGAGCAGTGTGAGAGAAGAAAAAGAGGTGAACGATGGGCAGGCACAGAGCAGCACAACCATCTTGAGCTGTTTTGAACAGTGGCCTGCGGGCACAGGATGTAGCCAGAGGCAGCAAGGGGTGCAATTTCCCCTTATTCTTGTGCCTTCCTGGCACCCAGGGGTGTGGCACACCTGACCACACCAACCCAGCAGCCTGTGGCACCCCTTCCTGTGAGGCCTCTTCTCTGCCTGGGGTCAGGTGCCAGGCATAGTGCCCCTGCTTCTGGAGGCTCGTGAACCCACCCTGAACCACGGAACACAAACAATAAACAGAGAACTAAGTGTATTCACACTTCCTGTCTCTAACACATCCACCAGGAGGCAGGGTAGTGAGTGCCTGAGAATACACCAATACACAGTCATCAACTAAATATAAATATGACAGACACCACATGTCTTGGAGAAACTGAAAATTTCAGCTTACAGGAAGAAACAAGACAGAGTGCGTCAAACAAGTAACCAAAACACAGAGCCAGAAAACACCACCAGAAATGGTATCAAATCTACCCATTAAAAAAATACTAATTAGGCAACTTCAACAGATTGTGAGAAAGACTGAGAAAACTATAGATGAAATGAAGG
>NW_006408690.1:183705-267686 GCF_000296735.1 Chrysochloris asiatica
AGTACTTACAATCAAAGACTGAAGCCTTCAGTATGGGTTGCATCTCAATATAAAAAAAATACACAAAAATCCTTACCACTGTACCAATAAATAATAACATGGAGAAAAGACTGAAGTTGTCAAAGACTTCATTTTGTTTAGATCCACAATCAACACTCATAGAAGCTGTTGCTGTTGTTAGCGTTAAGTGCCTGCCTTCAAGTAGGTTCTGACTTATAAAGAACCAAAGTCCGAATCATGACTTTCTGGTTAGCAGTCTGGTGCTTATCCTACAATGCCACATAGGACTAGTAGAAAGAGAAGTCAAGAAATCAAATGACATGTTGCATTAGGCAATTCTTTTGCAAAAGACCTGTTTAAAGGGTTAAATAGCAAAGTTCTCCAGGATCAAGGTACACCAGACCCAAACCATTGTATTTCAATTGCCTCTTATGCTTGTGAAAGTTGGAAAATGAATAAGGAAGACTGCACAAGAATCTATGCATTAGAATTACAGTGTTGGCAGAGAGTATTGAAAGTACCATGGACTGGCGGAAGAATAAACAAATGTGTCTTGGAGGATATACAGTCACAGAACGCTCCTTAGAAGTCAGGATGGTGAGACTTTATCAGGAGGGAATAGTCCCTGGAGAAGGACATCATGCTTGGTAGAGGTGAAGGTCAGCTAAAAAGAGGTAGACCCCCAATGAGATGGACTGACACAGTGGCAATACTGGGCTCAAAACTTACAATTGGGAGGACCACACAGCACTCAGCAATACTTTGTTCTGATGTGAGTAGGGTCGCTCTGAGTCGGAACTGACTCAACAGCGCCGAACAACAAAAATAATCGAAATGAAGAACCGAAACTAGGACTGGATATATTGTTGTTGTTAGCTACAAAGGAATTAGTCCTCGGCTCATGATGATCCCCTCACCTGTGCACAATGAAATAAAACACTGCTTCACCCCCCTGGTGTGGTGCTGTGGGTGAATGCACTGCACTGCAAAGTTGTTTTGATCCGCAAGGTCAGTGGTTCAGGCTCACCAGCCGCTCCTTGGAAGCCCTATACAGGGTGCACTCGATGACACGTAACAATCATCCCCATGATGGGCTGCATATTGGACTGCTGTAATCTGCAGGGTTTTCACTTACTAATTTTTGGAAGCAGGTGACCAAAAGTTTTTCTTCCTAGTTCATTTTAGTCCAGGAGCAATCCTGAAATCTGGTCAGCATCATAGCAACACATAAGCCTCCACTGCCACACAGGTGGTGGCTAAGCATGAGGTAAAATGGGAGGCAATCAAACCCAGGTCTCCCAAGGAAGGCGAGAACTCTACCACCGAAGCACCAGTGCCCCACTACGAAGGTTAACAACTCTAAATGCATGCTCCTTTAAGAAATGAACTTCAAAATTTCTAAAGACAATTTTGACAGGAATCAGAGGAGAAATTTATAAATCTAGTCATAAGACTTCATCAACTCTTAGGGAACTTAAAGCCCTGTGTTGGTAAGATATCAGGAGGGATATAGACGATCTGAAATCAAGATGAATAAACTTGTGACCTAATCAACATAATGGAGTCCTGGTGTGGCGGTGCGGGTTAATGCGCCAGACTGCAAAGTCATTTGAACTGAAAGGTTGGTGGTTCAAGCTTACCAGTCACTCCTCGGAAACCCTATACAGGGTCGCTATGGGTCGGAACCGACTCGATGGCACTTAACACCACCACCACCACAATCAACAATATAGCATTCATTAATGACAGAATACATACTCTAAAACATCGATCAAATGATCAGAGTATGTTTAATGATCATGTGGCATAATGCTGGAAATCATCACAAGATAACTAGGAAAAAAACCTCCAGATGTTTAGAAATTAAGCAATATATTTCTAAGCACTTCACAAGTTAAAGAAAAGACACATTAGAAAATGTTTTGAAATGCAGTAATAAAAAAAAAAACTGTAGACTTAAAATGCTGATGTAAGACTGGCTGAAAATCTGCTTTAACCACCTCAAGTTAGAAACTATGTAGCAAATGAAAGTAGAAAATAATGAATGAGATAAAATTATGTCTTTAAACATAGAGGTTTTTTTTAAGTGATGTTCTTTTTGGGGTGGGGTTGGGTAGGAGTAAGGAGTTAAGAATTAAGACTGTGGCTACATTTAGGCAGAACACAAGTGCTCCATATTTCTGAGACTGTAAATCTTCGCAGGAGCCGATAGCCTCATCTTTCTCCCTTGGATTGGCTAATGGGTTTGAACCTTCCACCTTGTGGTTAGCAGCCAAATACTTAAACCACTGTGCTACCAGGGTCCCACCCTTTTATTGTTGTTAGGTGCCATCGAGTAGTTCTGACTCATAGCAACCTTGTATAGGGTTTTCAAGACTGTAAATCTTTTATGAGAGTCCCGTGTGGTGCTGTGGGATAAGCACTGGTCCGAGTTGCAATCCACTTGAAGGCACTTAACAACAACAAATCTTTTATGGGAGCAGAAAGACTCATCTTTCTCCCATGGAGCAGCTACTGGGTTTGAACTGACGCCCTTGTGGTTAGTAGTCCAGTGCTTAGCCTATAGTACCACCAGTGCGCCTTACTTTTATAACTGGTACTATTATCATCACTGTTTGTATGAAGACACACATTCAGACAAGTTAAATCATTTTTCAGAGTTAATATATCTAAAACTGTAGAGCTATTTCACTTGTAAACTCATGTCCTTTTCACTCAATGGCCTACAAGAAAAAGTGAAAAAGAAAGTGCATACTTTAGAAAAGTTAAATACTGTCTGAGTACAAGAGTGAGGTTATGCCAATGTGAGCACAGCAAAAAAAGAGGCAGAATATGTAAATAGAGCAGGTTAACTGTTTTTTTAAAGTCAGGACCAATTACTCATACAAGACTGTGATTAATAGGTGACATGAAATGACGTATCATTAGAATTAAGTTTCAAGCCATGCAAAGTTCACCAAAACAATTTTTATTTCCAGTGTTTTCTTGGGTATGCACACAGGCATGACACAGGTTGGGATTCATAAGTCCTCATGCAGAATTATATTCTTCTCAATAAAGAAGCCAGTTCCATCCAGGATCCACTATCTACACTCCTATGTTACAACATTTATATCAAATCTGGTATCTGAAGAAAAGATACACATATAATATGTTCATTTAAGTTACGCATTTTACAGAAAGATTAAAAATTCAAGTCACACAAAACTCAAAAACTGTATTAAAAGTTTGAATATAAAACTCAGAGATCCACCTGGAATGACTAAAGAATGGAAGTTTTGTATCCACCTGTGTTAAAACTCGTAATGAAATTTGTTACCAATAAAACGTATTCATTTACTTCATGTTAAGTAATCTAATTTTAACAATATGGCACCCTAAAAACCAAATGTAATTTTTTTTTTTAATGATGAGGCACTTTTGTTAGTGATGAAACCAAAAGAACAAATGTGCTGCATCCTAATGCCAGCTATTTTCTTCAGTAAATCTTGGGTATACACTATGTAGTAAGCTGCGACAAATACCTTGTTCAATTTGTATACAACTATCCAATATATCTTTAAATATATATATATTTATATATATATATGTTCTTCTGGCTGTAGTAATGCACTGTAAAGCTATTTCACAGTACAAAATGATGAATCCAGCCCAAATGAAGGCTGCATAATAACAATTCTGGTACAAGAAAATATTTACAGAGTTACTGGAACATGTAACAGTAGCTTTTTATTTGCTATAGTGACGTACCCCCAGCTTAAAGACAGGGATGAGACTGTGCTTTATGGCCTGGGGTTTCAAACAGTTTGTGAGGCTGGGCATTTGCTGCAGAACTAGCATTTTGGCTCGTGTTCTGGAAGTTTTCTCCGTTGATTTGGTCAGGTGATTGTGGTGGTACGGAAAGCAGGGGCCTGTTAGTTGAAGCCACGGTACTGGAAGAACTGCCCGCATCAGGCTGAAGTGATAACGGTGCATCTGTCACCGATACTGCTAACGAGCTAGTGTTCTCAAGTTGGGGGTCTCCAGTTTCTCCTCTGCTGAGGTCAGATGCACTGGGGCGTAAGCGTTCCCTCGCGAGCCAGTCTGAGATTGAGAGATCCTGGGCTGAGCATTTTGGCTTTAACCTATTCACAGCTGAAAGTTCAGCTTCTCTCTCCCCACTCTGTTCCTGCGCTTTCCAAAAATTCACAACGCTTATTTCAGTAGCATCTCTATGCCCTCCTAGTGTATGCCTACGTTTGATGTTTTTCCTTTTAGCGGGTTCACCAGTCGTTTTTTGGTTTCCTACTCCAAACATATCATCTGCAGGTGCTCGGGGTCGAAGTTTTAACCGATCTGCTATTTTTGTTTTCCAAGTGGGTTCCTGCTTGTCTGATTCATTTCTGGCTGGTGTGAGCAAACTCCCGGTTGATCTTCCTTTTTTCATAACATCAAACACTTTAGCTATTGAAGGTGTTTCTTTCTCATTCTTTCCATCTCCTAGACTTCCACTGTCGGACTTGAACCTAGAGGATTTTTTTCTGGACAGCGTGTCACACTCAATAAGTTTATGTGAACTAAAGAGTTGCCTTCGGCTATCTAAACTTGGTGTTAAACTTCCCTCAGTACAACTTACTTCACTTCCTTCAGAGTTTCTCCGGCTTGTCTTAGTACCGTCTGGCGCTTTCCCTCGGAAAAGCCTCTCTGATGTCAAAGCTGTGGGGAAAACAGGAAAATCATTCTCACTGTCTGTCTCCACAGGCCGCCCTTCACTGATCAGCTCACTTCTTTCATCATCAGCTTCGTCCCCCTTACTTTCTGCGACTGACTGAACCTCTGGGCTTAGCCGGCTGGAGTCAAGGCTGGTCAAGTATGTGGTAGATGAAATTGTTGAGTAATCGGAGGTGATGGTGCTGACATTGGCCAGAAAGTCACTGTGCTTAGTTTCCGGACTGGTTGATTTCTTGGTGGAAAACCTTGTTAGAGAGGCCTGGGAGGAAATGCTGAGCAAAGTACCCGAGTCAGACCCTGTCTCTTCAAAGTGGGAGGACTTTTGTGTTGGAAGTGATCGCGGGCTGTCTTTCAGCACGGTGACATGGCAGCTGAGAGTCGGTGACTTGCTGTGTTTTGAATTCTGTGGCGGTGACGGTTCTTCAGAGGGTATGCTGTCTTTCCTGAGGGATGTCTTTTCATCTTTTGTTGCACTGGTGTCTTTTTTAGCACTATTTTCTTTTGAAATGATGATCCTTTGTTTTCTGCCCAGTGTCTCGCTCTCTTGTTTGGACTCTTCTTTAATATCCTCATGACACTGTTCTGAGTTTTCTTTCCTAAAAAACACATTGTCCAATTCGTCTTCTGAGCTGCTAGGTTGTGCTTTTTCTTTGGGCTTTTTCCTCTTGCGACTAGCGGCTGCAAAGATCGAGGATACAAGCAGTTCTCTGCTATATTGATCCTTTCCAGAGCCCCAAGAACCCTGGAAAGTAATCAGAGAAATAAGACTTTGAACATATGAATAACAGTAACACCCAAACCAGGCCCACTGCCGCCGAGCTAAGTTCAATTCATAGTGCCCCTGAAGGGCAGAGCAGAACCGCCAAATCGAGGTCCCGACTGTCAATCTTTACAGAAGCAGGCGACCACATCTGTCTCCTGCAGAGCCACTGGTGGCTTGGAACCGTCGACCTTTCAGTTAGCAGCTGAACGCTTAACTGCTGTGCTACCAGCTCTCATCTACATGGACATTACTGAGTTTATTTTCTGAAAAGGTTTTCCCCCAAATATTTCTTACTGAATTAATTCTACTAAAGTTCTAAAATACCTTAACAGAGTGTAACTAGGTTTAAAAAATCCTTCCTAAGAATCTGTACCTAAGACACACCTCCTTTTATGTTTATGATTTATTATGGATTAGAAAATACACAGGGTTGTGGACACCATGCACAACAGTAAGAGAATGTGATGGATGCATACTATAAGTCTATTTAACTATCAAAAAAGTTCATTGTAAATAGTAAAGTTGGGCAAGATATTCACCCACCTGTTAACAATAATAATACTCTGGGAATCCTTTTTCAACTGCTAAAGAATTAGCAAAGTCAATAGCAGTATGTATAAATTCTTGCATTTAACTTGTGTGTTGAGATTAAAAAGCATTTTCGTGCATGCATTTCATATCTTCAAAATCACTTAACAACAACTTTTTTCTTGGTGTTATTTAATTGCCAAGTCACAGCACATACAAATTTGTTTTTCAGGTAATGTTTTGTGCTTAAACACTTAAACTATAATACTGCGACATAGCTGAATGTAATGTTCTGACTTAGGCTACTAAAATTTATGACTGACTTCATTATTCTAGTTACATATACAAATACTCTATCAGTTAAGCACATTAAGATAAAGAAACACACTTTGGTCTTCCATTAGTCTGCCAGGTTGGATCTTCAGGAACTTGCCTTAGGTATAATGTCTTCATTTATCTCAAGGTATCAAAAGAATGAAAATATTTTTAAAAATCCTTACCATAGAGATACTTTTATACACTGTCACTGGTTACTACTTTTGTTTGCTATGTCAAATAGGCTCTTGATTACCACGATTTAATTAATTCACAATGTCTGTATGGTAAGTAAAAGGGGGAGGTGTCAATAAATTTGTGTTAACCACACCTCATTTAACGCAAATAAGGTGGGAGGAAGCATGCTGCAAATTAGGATATTTAGGAATACTGCAATAAAAATCATGTTGTTAAGTGCCATCAAATCAATTCCATGTTTTAGACACACTGTACAGGGTTTCCAAAAAGCAGCTGGTGGGTTTGAACTGGCAACCTTTTGGTTAGCAGTCCAGTGCTTATTCTACACTGCAACACCACAACTCCAGACTAACAGATTGTAATCTTAGGCAAGTTAATTGATGATGCTAAGTCTTGAAAACTGAGAGTCAGAATTTTGACTTGTGTTGTATTAAAAAGGATCCATTAAAATGAAAATACAAATTAATAGTACTTTGTTTTTACAAAAGCACACAGCACGTGTCTAAGATGTATTGACATTTGCCCACACTCCTTCTTCCAGCTGACTGTGTATAATGCTGAGCAATCAATTCCCTTTAAACATCTCAATTTCATTGTTTATTTAAGAGAAGCTATCAGATTATATGACCCTTGAAAAGTCTATGTTTCTGTGATATATATATGTGTGTTGGCACAAATTGCTCTACTTATTTTACATGTGAGAAACGGTTACGAGTAGTTATAGCACTTGAGTATTCATTATACACAGAGCTGTCACAACACCAGAATTAAGATGAAGAGACTGCTGTTAGAACAAGCTAAGCAGCATGCATCTAGCGAGAGTGGAGCAAGGACCAAACAGGTTGGTCTGACTTAAGATCTTACCTTTTTACAAAAAAAAAAAATAAATAAAAAGCTGGGAAATTGTCCTAGATTAAGGAAATTTTAACCAACATGACAAATATAAGGAGTGATCTTTAATTGGATCTTATTTAGCCTGAAAAACAGGGAACATCAATTGGTACAACTGGGGAGATTTACACACAAATTACACATTAGAAATTATATTGTATTCATGTTAAAATTCTGGAGTATGGTATTTATATGAGGGGATTTCAAAAAATTTGTGGAAAAATGCAATTAAAAATATGAAATTTTCCCAGGAACTTTTTGCAGGTCTCTTGTACTATGATTATATGGGAGAATGCCCTTGTTTTTAATGTTGTTGTTGTTGTTGTTAAGTGCCGTCGAGTCGGTTCCGACCCATAGCGACCCTGTACAGGGTTTCCGAGGGTGTAAATCCTTACGGGAGTAGAAAGCCTCATCTTTCTCCCGCGGAGCGGCTGGTAGTTTCGAACCGCTGACCTTAAGGTTCGCAGCCCGATTCGTAACCACTACGCTACCAGAGCTCCTGTTTTTAATGTATATATTCTTAATTCATGATGATATATGGGGAAAATGTTTTCATGTCTACAAGTAACTCTCAAATGGCAAAAGTATGTATAGAAATTTGCCAGCTGATGAAGATGATAAAGGGCTTGTGTGCTAACTGTATTATGCTAGCAATTTTTCTGTAGGCTTACAATTTTTCAAAATAAAAAATTAAAAGACATGGTAAAAGTCACAATGTAAGTGATAGAGAGATATGTAATAAGAGTTTTTATAAGATTTTCTGCAATAATTAAAATTTAATAGTATGTAACCCTATTATAATATTCAAACATGATATGTAAAATCCATGGTTCATTGTTTTAAGACACTTACTGACAGTCCCAGTTGCTACAGCCTCAGCAGAGAAAAGTTTGCAAGAATTGAATTAATAAAAAACTTTCCAAGCACTACTAAAAACTTTCTAAAAAACACTCAAAATCTGTCTAATTCCGGGTTGCTGTCAATGAAAAAAAAAATCAGGTAAAACTGATTTGAAAAAAATAGTGTGTGTCTTTGCTGTAATCAAGGCATGAAGATATATTTCATATGAAACATATAATCAAAGCAAAATGTCTAGATACTAGTATTGAAATATTTACAAATAGAGCATGATGTTGAGCTTTGCTCTGAAATTGTCCCAGGAGGAGGAAGGAGGTTGGGGTGCAGGTGAAACCAGACTGGCCATGTGTTAATAGTTGTTGAAGATGGATAATAGGTATATCACACTGTTGTCAAGTTAATTTCGACTCACAGGAACCCTATAGGACAGAGTAGAACTACCCCATAGAGTTTCCAAGCTGACAGCCACATCTTAATCTGCGGAGCAGCTGGTGGGTTTGAACCAGTGATCCTTTGGGTTGGCAGTTACGTACTTAAATGAATGCTGTGCTACGAGGGCTCATTATACTCTTAATGAGTACATGCTAGACAAATTTCATATGAAAAAAATGATGGAAAAAAGCTCAGTTCCTTGTAGTAGGGTCAACATGTGGAGTTCGGATACAGTGCTGTAGGATAGCACTGGACCGCAAAATTGGTTTGAACCACAAGGTCGGTGGCTCAAATCCACCCAGCTGCTCTTCAAAACCCTATACAGGGTCTCTATAAGTAGGAACCTACTTGATGGTACTTAACAACAGTACCCAAGTCTTACAAAATAATTTACCTTAGATTTTGTTGAGTCACTAGTAGCTGAATCTGTAAAAAGTTAAAAAAAACATGGTCAGTATTAGCCAATTTTTACTCCTTTCAACAAACAATGCAAAAAAACTTATGAAAAATACAGGCACAGAACAAAATGTAAAAGCAAAACTCAAACAAAACCATAGAACACAGTGGATAGTCAGAGCTCACAAAGATGCAAGCTGCACCACAGAAAGCCACCGCCATGAAAGGATGCTGTGAATTGTAGGCAGAACCAGCTCAATGATAGGAATGGCAAAGGAGCCCTGTACTAAACAAAAACAGAAATACTAGTGTTGATTAAATTTTCTAAATATTAAATCTAGCAATAAAGCAGCTTGAAGACCTTTTACGTAATTGTACTCTGTACCACATCCTGTATCTGAAACTGATACACAATGTAGAACTTGTAACATTGTTGGCTGCCTTCGCTACAAATTAAGACACTTGGTGTGTTTATATATTGATTTTTGTCAGACTGTTAAACTTAGTTCCTTAAATTTTATAGCATATACTATATGCATATGGATGCAAAAGAGGCATTAGGATAACCCTGATTTCCAGGCCACTTTGGTTTTAGAGAAAATAATGCTGATCTTTGTTCTTTAGATCCCGCTTTGGTATCAGTGCAGTCGGGGATCCATTTGAGTAGTTTGGTTAAATTGCTACCAGTTTCATAATTTACCTATTAATAAATGCTATTATGAAAATGGAAAAAAAATGGAGACTATATTTTACTGTCTGGCAAAAACTCAGATTATACAATTATAAAGAGGGTAGAAAGGGGCTAGCACTATTCAGGATAGTTATCAATTTTGAAATTCTATCTTTCAACTTTAGGGAAATCGATTTTCAAAATTAATGAGCTGAGCCCCATGCCACGCCCCTTTTTGACACATGGCTAAAATGCTTTATGACTTGAAGAACTGGTAGACCATACCATGCTATTTCTCCTCAGGGTCTGCTTCAGAAATAACAAGAAACAGCAGAAAAACTTTTAAGAGAGTAGTAGTGATCTGTTCACAATAATCTTACGAGAAAATCTAGACCACAGATCAACTGTGCTCGCATTTACAAGAATCGGGGGTTTCTGCAGACAAGGCAGCTACAGTGTGGACAGCAGTCCTCCTTCTTCCTACAGTTCCAGCTGTCCATCAGGGACATCACAGAGTCCACTAGTGACATCATCGTGTGATAGACTCCTCCCACTTCGCCTGTTGCAACATCAGTATAGATTTAACTGTGTCAGTAAGTGCTGTAAGAACCCTTTAGGACTAAAACAAGAACTAGAGACAAAGGGAGAACATTGTGTAAAACAACATGCTGGATTAGTGCAATAGTTTGGCAGGAGAAAATGTTCATCAAAAGAAGACTTTAAGAACTAATACTTAACCAACCAAACATTAGGGCGGCAATTGAAAACAGAAGAAAATAAATGGTTCAGAGGTTGTTTTTACTGTGACATCTATTAAGTGACGAATAATATACTGTATTTAAGAAAAGGATGCTCATTAGTAGTTCAACATATATATAAAACTTGCTGCTTTTAAAACAGAACTTGTAGCTCAAGAGTCAGAACTATGTATCTAGTCTAAGTCATACTTTCTGCCATCACAGCAACCACATATTCAGTAGCATTGATCTGTTTTACCTTGTGATGACTATTACATGGAAACTGTGAATTAAAGAAAAAACAGAAGAACAGAACAGTGGTGTGCATGCTCATTTCCCTCATCTTTCCATTCTGACAAGCATTACAGCTCCATGCACTGCCAATGGCATTAGTCACTGGAAGGTAATACGGTCAATCAGAAAAGGAAGATTCAGTTTTTTATTAGTAGAAAGGAAGAAAGAAAGAAAGAAAAAAAAAAAAAGGAGAAAGAAAAAAATCAGAGTGAATTGTTACTTATGACTGATTTGCTTTTTCATTTGATAAGAATTGAGCTTTGAACCTAGAGAGCAGGACTGCCCAGACAAGAGTTACCTGATACATCTCCCGGGGATACTCCTGTCCTTCCGATGTTGGTGAGTAAATGATCTATGTTTGGCACTGGCTGGGAGTCTACTGTGCTTTCCTCCTGCACTGTTGTCTATGGTTAATAAACAAATATCTCTTCATCATCTCTTCAAAGATACTTTCTTCAAAATTCAAACAACATTTAGTCAAAAACACATTACTGAGTGGAGCACAGGTGCTTAGGTTTTCCTTTACATTGTTACATAGGGCTAACTGCAGAGTTCAGTGTCATACTTGTTATTTTCATTAGGTCAGAAACTGAGGAGCTATATAGACTGCTTCCGGGGTGCAAAGCAACAATAAGAGCATACAAAGCAGGAGGTTGACACTGTTGTAGCACCAGGACCTTGCTGTCCCAAGTGAGAACAGAGGAGTGTAAGTGCTGACAGACAATACTTACAAGAGGCTCCTCGGCACCTTCTTCTGTGAAAAACCAGTCATGCTAAAATTCAAAATAAAACAGGTGAAAGGAGAAATTAAATACTTTCCTAAACATAAATCTATCTTGGAGGATTATTACAGAAAAAAGATACATATTTGTTTCCTATCCCAATACTGTCCTTCCAAATATCAGCTGCTCATTAAAATGCATTTTCTTAGCGATGGACCAGACACTTACATGTTGGATAAGTGTTTCTACAATTTTATACTGGTCAGGCATGTGAGTAACCATGTGTGTCATGTTATCTTCTGATGTTCTCACAAGAGTTGGACCAAAAACGATTGCTAGATTTCTTGGTTCCATCTGAAACAAAGGATAATAATAGAAAATATCAGACTCTTTTTATTTAAGAAAACCATAACCAAATCCACTGCTATCAAGTTGATTCTGACTCAAAGTTGAGTCTTAGTGAAGAACTGAAGTACTCCTTAGGGCTTCCAACACCTGTAAATCTTTATAGGAGTAGATAGTCTCATCTTTCTACTACAGAAGGGCTACTGGATTTGAACCACCAAACAAATCCAGTAGCAGTCCAATCACTAACCCACAACACTATCAGGGCTACTTGTAGGCTTTCATTCCTCTTATATTGGCACTTTATTTCTGGAAAGTTTATTTTCATAAAAAAGCATTTAAGGAAGAATGGCTGGCAGATATGGGCAAAAAATAATGCTCCCTAGTTAGGAAATATTTTCCATAAGCAAATATATATATATGTATATGTATGTATATATATATATTTTTTTTCCTACTTTACTGACAACGTGCAATGCTCAATTGGCATCCATTTGATCCAAGAAGTTTTTGAAAGCAAGTGATTTGGTTCAAAACGAGTAATAACAGAGGCTAGATTAGGTGACAAACATTTTAGATCAAAAGAATCAATCAAACAAAACAACTGGCAAAAGAATAGGGTTAACTCCCTCTCCGGAAAATCTGAAAAATAATGTCATTAAAGAAACATGTTGGTAAGCACCACTGAGCCGGTTCTGACTCATAGTGAGCCTGTATAGGGTTTCTGAGGAGCAGCTGGTGGGTTTGAACTACCAACCTTATGGTTCGCAGTCCAGTGCTTATCCTACAGCACCACACCAGGAGACCAAAAGATTCATGAAAGGATTCAAATGTGGCCCAGTGAAAACCAAATGTTTATAGTACTCTGTTTGATCCATTTTATTTTAAATAACTCTTATAAAAGCTCTTTGCTTAGTCTCGCACCAATCTGAATATTATATACTTATATGAGAGGACTTCAAAAAGAACTTGGAAAAATTCCAATATCTTGAAACTGAATTTTTCCACCAACTCCTTGAGATGCCCCCTCATATGTGTGTATTCATGTAGCTACATAGAAACATACTGTTTTTGAAGTCAACATCACGTAAAAAACATTAGACCAGTTATTCAAATAGAAATCAACAAACCTATATCATCCTGCATATCAATATCAGCTAGTTTGAAGTGTTTTAGAGATTTTGTTGATTTCTAAATCTATTTTTAGTCATTTTCCATGAAGCAATGGAGCAACCCTTTCCAGCTAATGCCCCTCAAAATAATGTATCTGCATGATACACTTTACATACCTTATTTTTCTCTGAATTTTCTGCCACTGTTTTCAGGTGAGCCGAAAGGAACTTGAGTGTTTCAAAATGATGTTCAGGTAAGTCATGAATCTGAAACATATTATTTTCGTGATAGCTTTTAAATATTTAAATGAATAATTTCAGTTCTACCATGAAAATGATAAAATAATACCTACTAGTCTCTTTAATGTTTTCAGACGCTCTAGGGGATCTTCTTTACGATTGGCTTCAATAAAGTCGGCATATTTATCTGACAACAATAAGAACCATAAAACAAAATTATCTTAACTTGCTTTTGTTGTTGTTTGGTGCCGTAGAGTCAGTATGAACTCATAACCACCTGCCTTATGCACAAAATAGGTGGATTATAATATATTAGGGTGAGTCAAAAATTATCTGCACTCCGGTTATATTAAAATGCCCTTCCACGTCCATGGCTGATGACAACACACGTGCACGTGAAATGATTCTGTAGGATAGACAAGTGACAGTGGATTATGTGACAAATCACTGGCAAATCAGCCACGGTGCTGCCTTTGAAATAATCCATGGCAGACTTGGGTTTCTTGAAGTTGGTGCAAGATGGGTACCAAAGCAACTCATGGAAGAGCATACACAAACAAAATTTAGACAGACACTCGAAGGAAGGTAAAAGTTTCTTTAAAAAAATCACTACTGGTGAGGAGACATGGACTCAGCACTACGAGCCTGAGAGTAAACAGCAGAATATGGAATGGAAACATCCTTAATTGCCGATGGTTCAGAAGTCAGCCATCAGCTGAAAAATTGATGCTTATAGTTTTCTGGGATTCTCAAGGGCCAGTATTAGAACATTACCAGGAAAAACGTTCACTAATCAACAGTGCTCATTACAATGAGATGCTCACTGAAAAGCTGAAGCCTAAACTTCAGATTAAAGAATTAAATGCAGAGGACTGCTAACAACGGGCTTTGCGATCTTGCATTACAAGGCATGTCCCCACACCTCTGCCCACACTGTTGACACTTTGTAAAAAGTTCTTTTTGAGGTGTTAGAGCATTTTCCCTAATAGTCCTGATTTCTGCTCCATCAAACTTTCATGTTTGATGTCCTGAAAGAAGCTCTTTGAAGACGACGATTCACATGTGATGAAGAAGTGGAGACAGCGGTTCATTCATGGCTCACAGCTCAATCCAAAACATTTTTAATAAGGGAATACGAAAGCTTGTTGACAGATGGACAAAGTGTATTGAAAATCAAGGATATTATGTTGAAAAATGATGTGTTTGTCTTTTCTAAAATTTGACTAAAATAAATTCTACAGGCAGAATAAGAATAATTTTTGATTCACCCTTGTAGTTTATGGTTTAATCTCATTAAACTGAATCTTAAAGGTTAAACTTCAAGCCACAATTAAAAGAATAAAACAAAAACCACATAGAGAAGATTCCCAAATCACCTATTTTTCCTTTTTAAAGACTGTTTTTAATTTTTTTTTCTTTTCGCCCAAATCACTTTTGAAGTGTCTTTAACACTACTGTGATTTCTAATATTCATCAAGTCTAATCATCAAATAAAAGAAAACTCCTTGAAATGTGTCATAGATTCAATTGTTAAGTGCCTTTGACCTGAGTCCGACTCATAGTGACCCTGTATAGGGTTTCTGAGGTGCGAATGGTGGGTTTGAACTGCTGACCCTGTGGTTCACAGTCCAGTGCTAATTCACCGAAGTCCATGGATTCAGTTATGTCCCCCCAAAATGTGTGTCAAGTTGGTTGCGCCAGGATCCTCTGGTTTGGCAGTTATGATCCCTCCATGATGGGATTTGATGCGGTATACCAATTATTTTTCCCTTGACAAAAATATTTTTCCTAGGTTTAAATTAATGATTTTCTAATAGTCATAATTTCAAATTATTTCATTTGGTATCTCTCATGGGAGTTAACTTACCATTTGTGAAGAGCGGTTCCGGGAGTTTTCTGAAGAATGACTTTAGTAAACTGCTTATCACATTCAAGTCGCGCCATTTCTAGGTACGCAAAGTAAAAACACAGTATTTTTAAAATCAATTACACAAAAGAAGAAAAAAAAATTCGACCAATGAGTCACACAGAAACAAACTTACATCATCTTGTATATCAATATCAGCCATTCCCTTGTTGAGTTCTTCTTGCATACTTGAGATGGCTGCGTTATTTCCAGGAACTCTATAAATACCTGTATATTCAAGACCTCTTTCTTCAACTAATTTGCAACAGATGTCAACTATTAATGGGATATACTGAAAAATAAGAAATAAACAAGTTATTTAAGACAACATAAATGGGTATATTTAGCTGGTAGTTGTATCATAGCTAAAAGGCCCTTTCACCCAAAAAGGCAATCCGTGAATAATTAATAGTGTAGAGCTGTGAATTGATGAAACCAGCAGAGATACTCCAGACAGTGGGGAATGAATGCACACGCCAAGACAGAAAGAGAAGGGCCTATTGGGAGATAATAGTCTAAAGAGGAAATAATAACAAGGAGAATATGGGAAATCTAGTCAAATAAAGAAGAATAAAAGTAAAAAAGAAAAAAGAAAAGAGCAGGGAGAGAATAACATCAGTCAACTCATGATTTGAACCTGGGTGTTGTGAACACACACACGCACACACACACACATTGGCATTATTACACTTTCTTAACCAGGTCCTTGTTTTATCCTTGCTTAAGATGCTGAAAGCAGAAACACACATGATTTGAAAATAAACTCTTGCCTACTATTTCAAATACATTTCAAATACATGCCTAATGGCTGAACAACTACTGTATTTCAGAGTCAATACATCAGAAAAAAGCCTGACCAATAAAACGACGCTACACACTTTTGGGCGTTCAGAAATGTTTGAACTAAGGTTTGCTATGAAGATGAAAACACTTAACAGATTGACATGCTCTATTATCAGAAAGACTGTCTACTCAGATCCTTTAGTCTTACAAAAACATGAATGATTTTATGAAATCCAGCACTGATTCCTACCCGATTAGTATGAGCTGGGGGGCAGTCGTCCAGTCTGACACCGAACGTCCCTGTAGCTGTAGGTTTTTTTTCAAACGTCTTCCTCATAATACTTGGAATGCCTTTTCTCCACGTGCCTTTGTCCTTTGGGGGACTGGTATCATCTTTTAATTTTTAATAAAAATTAAATGATATAATAAAGGAAATGGAAACAAGAGTGTTTAAATTATGTCTTTAAAAATATCCCTTATCAATATTTACATAAATTGGAGTCCTATAATAACAATGATATATCTACATTTACAAAAAATAGTCTGCCCTTAAGATAGCATTCCTTTTAACCTTCCATACATTTTAGTAGGTATCGTTTATATTTCTTTACCTCCTAAGGAGCTCTGGTAGCATAGTGGTTATGAATCAGGCTGCAAACCACAAGGTCAGCAGTTTGAAACTACCAGCTGTTCCGCAGGAGAAAGATGAGGCTTTCTGCTCCCGTAAAGACTTACAGCCTCGGAAACCCTGTTCAGGGTCACTATGGGTCGGAACCGACTCCATGGCACTTAACAACAACAGCCTCTTAATAATCTGTACTGTGAATTTTTTTTTTTAAGCAAACAATAGGTGTCATATTTATAGTGAGATTTTTGCAGAGGGAATATAATAGTTTTATCTCACAAGGATAGAACCCGGGTTCTTTGAGTCAAATTTGTAATGTCTTTGATATAGATGTTAACTATTGTCTTTTCCTTCATTTTGCGCCTTTTTAACAACTGCTGGTGTCTTAGATGGAGCCTTAAAGGGAAAGGCCCAATTAGCTTAACCCAGGCAGGCCTATTGTAATTTTTGGAGTCCTGGTGTGGCACTGTAAGATAAACATAGGACTTCAAGGTTGGTTTGAACTATATGGTAGGCAGTTCAAACGCATCAGTGGCTCCTTAGGAACTTGACACAGGGTCGCAATGAGTCAGAACTGACTTGATGGCACTAACAACAACACTGTGGTCTCTGAACTAGCTGACACTGAGCTTGGAAGAGTGGAAAGGTACAGAAAATGATTAAAATGTACTTAAAATCTCAATCTTAAATCATTTGATTTGTTAAATCTGTCCAGGAAGGATAACATCAATCAATACCTTTGCTGAGGAGTTTCCTTTCTGACTCTTCCTTTGGAGACTGTGGGCTTTGAGTCTTTGGCTCTGATTTAGCACCAAGCAAAGTTTGCCTGATGCTGAGACTCTGGCGAGGTGTTTTTGGCAATTGTTCTGCTTTGCTGCTGAAAGAAATAAGCGTTTTTTAATAATTACTTCAATATAATTGGAGTGCTGTGTGGCTCTGTAGGATAAACACTAGATGGCAAGGTCGGTTTGAACCTCATGGTGAATGGTTCAAACTTAACCAGCCACTCCTCAGAAACCCTGCACAGGGTTGCTATACAGGGTTGCTATGGGTCAAAACCAACGCAACAGCACTTAACAACAACAGTTGTTGTCATCTCACTGTAGGATAAAGAACTAGATAAACCATAGGCCCTTTTGAACGACAAGGTCTGCAGTTCAATCTCACCAGCCTCTTCTTAGAAACCCTTAACAACAATGACCTATTTTACATGCAAATGAAACTCTGAGCATGGTGGGATTCTCACCTCATCAGGCTGTTATATTCTTTTATTCTCCGACTAATTAGATCCCTGTTAGTGACTCCAGTGTCCTACAAAATAAATACAAGGTTAGGTTAGGAAGTCAATTCTAGGCATAAACATTGATCCCTACTTTTTGATACTTCTATTGCATTATTTTGCTTATTCGATACAAACACTATGCTTTACTCAAAGTGGAACTGGCTTAATAACCTCTATTCAACATGTTAGAAATGTCCCCTATTGCCAAGAGTGTTCTATTTATTTTCTGTACCTTTCCAACACCCAAAATAACACCAGCAAATAATAAGTGTTCACACTTAACTGAATTGGCCCGTCATTTTAAATAAAGGATTGGGAATGAGCAGAAATTCATTCTTCTTCCCTCACGAATACCAGAAAAAATGATCAGCATTTACAAATAATACAATTGTACGAAAGACGGGAAAATACTGCTCCAATTTGTTAATGATTAATTAATTGGAAGAAGTAATGAGATTGAGGATCAATTAGTAGTGGAAGTGGCAGTTAGACCATGGGAGAGAAGCTCAAAACTATTTTGTTTTAATTGAATATTTTATGTATGTAGAATAAGCACTGGACTGAAAGGTCAGTTTCAACCACAAGGTCAGCAGGTCAAACCCACCATCCACCCTCTATACAGGGTAGCTGTGGGTTGGAACTGGCTTGACATCACTTAACGAGAACAACATGGTAACTGGGCAGTGTTTCATTGTGTTGTGCAGAGGGTCGCTATGAGTCAGAACTGATACAATGGCACCTACCAAAAACATGGTAACACCAGAACATAGAATTATAAATTGGAATATAATCAACAGGAACATAGATCCCAATTTTATATTGGCATGTGTCTTCAAATTCTTTTTTACTTGTTTCATTTTTATTACAACGAGTGACAACAACTTAGAAAGAATACATATTTTAAAATCCAGCACTCTTGAATTCAAATGGATTATTCCACTTCCCCAGTGAGCTGGTTCACATAGCCTTATTAACTATGTGACCTTGGGGTAGTTACTTAACTTCTTTCTGTCTCACAATTCCCGCCTTTATAAAATGGTGATGATAATAATAATATGCATTTACAGGGTTGCTATGATCAATTCATGCAAAGTGCTTAAAACAGTGCCTGGCATATGGTATATGTTCAGTAAATATCAATCTTTATTATTTTCTCATCTATAAAACTGGGAAAACCTGTTTTCAGATTAGATGATGATGATGATAATGATGGCTGACATTAACTAAATGTTTATGATCTGCAAGGCAGTTTGCTGCGTTCTTCATAAGCATTATGTATTCAATCTTCAAAACAACCATATGTTCCACAGATGAAGAAATGAAAGCTAATCAGGGATAAGTCAACTAGCCACAAGTGTATCATTACTAAGTGATAAACAAACTAATAGATCTAGGTTTTCTGAATCCAGACCATATACTGACATTAACTAAATGTTTATGATCTGCAAGGCAGTTTGCTGTGTTCTTCATAAGCATTATCTATTCAATCTTCAAAACAACCATATGTTCCACAGATGAAGAAATGAAAGCTTATCAGGGATAAGTCAACTAGCCACAAAAGTATATCATTACTAAGTGACAAAGAAATGAATAAATCTATGTTTTTTTCTGAATCCAGAACATGTACTTTAACAGTTACACTCTACTGCTTAATAGAATGGTTGGCATATAATTATTTGGTAAATGGGAACTCCACGAAAATGTTATTTACAGTGAAATCAATATCAAACTTTTATATTCTTCCTGACCAGTTGGCAAACTATTCCAGATCTGGATACTTTCTTTACAGTGTGATAGTTGTGGAATAAAGGTTATATGATAAAGATTTAGTGTTATTTTTTAAATACAAATAAGGCAAGGTGTAAACTACCACAGGAAAAAAGCAAAAGCATTTCTCCTATGGCATTGTTGTTGTTGTTAGGTGCCATCGAGTTAGTACCGATGCATAGCGACCTTATGCACAAGAGAATGAAACACTGCCTGATCCTGCACCAACCCACAGTCGTTGCTATGCTTATGCCCATTGTTGCTGCCATGATGTCATCCATCTCATTAGGGCTAGTCCTCTTTTTTTCCCTGACACTCTAGTTTACCCAGCATGATATCCTTCTCCAGGAACTGGTCCCTCCTGATAATATGTTCGAAGTATGAGAGATGAAGTTTGATTATCTTGGCTTCTAAAGAGCATTCTGGCTGTACTTACAACACAGATGTGTTTGTTTTTCTGTGGGACAATAGTACCTTTAATATTCTTTTCCAACATCATAACTCAAATGCATCCATTCTTCTATGGTCTTCCCTATTCACTGTTCAACTTGTACATGCACTACACTATTTGATTTCTTGACTGCTGCTTCCATGACAGTTGATGGTTGATCCAAGCAAAATGAAGTCTTTGGTAACTTCAATCTTTTCTCCATTTATTGTGATATTATTTATTGGTCCAGTGGTGATGATTTTTGTTTTCTTTACATTGAAGTGCAACCCATATCAAAGGCTGTGGTCTTCGATCTTTATCAGTAAGTATTTTAAGTCCTCTTCCCTTTCTGCAAGCCTGTTGTATCATCTGCATATCACAGGTTGTTAATGAGTCTTCCTCCAATCCTGATGCCACATACTTCTTCATATGATACAGGTTCTTGGATTATTTGCTTAGCATATAGACTGAATGAGTATGGTAAAAGAATACAACACTGTTGTCCACCTTTCCGATTTTTAAATCATTCAGTGTCCTATTGTTCTATTTGAACGACCACCTCTTGGTCTATATATAGGTTCCTAATGAGCACAATTAAGTGTTCTGGAATCCTCATTCTCCACAATGTTGTCCATAGTTTTTCATGATCCATACAATCAAAAACATTTGTGTAGTCAATAAAGCACAGGTAAACATCTTTCTAGTAGTCTTTGCTTTCAGTTAAAATCCATTTGATGTCAGCAATGACATCCCTTATTCTGCATCCTTGCCTGAATCCAGCTTGAGCTTCTGGCAGTTTCTTGTCAGTATACTTGTGGCCCAATTTTCACACAGGCAGTAGAGAGGTATATTACAACACTGGTAAGTATGCTCACCATGGAAAGGTCAATCATTCAAGATGAAAAGGGCAACGTTTACCTAATAATAAAGTTGAGAAGGGATGGGAAGGAGAGTGGAATGGAACTAGGAAGCACAGGGAGGAAGCAGTATAACTGTTGTTGCATGGAGGGGATTGCTAGCTTACACTCTTGCCTGTATAAATAATTCCATTAATAGTCATTATAATACCAGTATCTCTTTGCATTACATAGTAATTTGTGTTGATAAGTATTTTCACTATGACATATGTCCTTTAACAACCCTGTTTTTGATATAAGAAAACAGATACAGAATTACTGAGACATGAAGTCTAGGGCTAGGAACATAGGTCTTATGTGGCTCAAAGCATACAAAGACTCTGAATAACTTATTTTCTAATTCAGCAATGGTGATTTTCCAATAACTAGAAATCATATAAAATATATACATTTGAGTTTTCTATTTGATCATTGATTGCTATTTTGGAAACAAAAATGCAAGTATAGAATAGTATAATTTTTCCTTTTTTTTTTTTAACAAAACGATGTACCCGATTCTTAAAGAAATGTTGTGCAGGTGTGTTTTCACTGCCCACGATACTGTGCACACATACCTCCTCATTAAGATTGCTACTCTCCTGGATGGTCTTGATCCATGCTAACATATCATCTCTGTCTTCTGCTTGAAAGAGGCATTCACAGTCTGATGTGGTAAGTCTAAACACATTTTTCCTCTTGGTCTCACTGTAGGAGATGTCTATTAAGCAAGCATTAACACTGATGGGTTGCTCTTCCTCAGATGGAGTCATTTGTTCTCTTTTGTCTTTGTACAAGTAGAGTGAATGACCCCTGAGTACAACATACATCTGTTTCCAAGGCCGAATACTTCCACCAACTCTCTAGAAAACACAAAACAGTCTGTGAGTATGTACTTGACTAAATCTTTGTGAGAGGATATGGCTGCAAAACACCACTGATAACATCTATAAATGTACACCCGAGATAGCAGGTATCTACTTTATGCCAATATATGTCTGTTATAAAAGGAAAGATTAAAACGATGGGAGTAAACCAAATTAGGCAATGTACTCATATCAAAGTCAAGGATAGTGAAATCCTAACCTTAAATTTTGCTGGGAGAATCAAAGAATGCAACTAAAACAAGTGTTGTAAAATGCTAATGGCCTAGGGGGGAAAATCAGAAACAACTTCTGAGTCAAAGTAAAGCTAAGACAAATCATGTAGCACGCAGATGACAAATACTACATAAAAAGATTCCCAAACAATATACACAAATGATGAATTAAGTTAACCAAGCTCATCAATTCTTTATGGTTAATCAACAATATCCACACCAAGGTGGGTTTTCTTTAAAGTTTAAAACTTTTTGGTAGCACTTAACTTTTCTTATAATTAAATTATCTAAATTATTGTAGCATGAAAAAGCTTTATGATGAACTTAAAGAAGCATACATTGGTATTATTGTACTAATTTACATAATAATATTTATTAAATAAGATCAAACAATAAACTTATAATGGCATTTTAAAGAATAAATTGGGACTTGTTAAAATTTCTAAAACTATTAACATGGAGAACTGCTACTTATTAAAGGGTTACTCTGTGATATCTGTGACTAATAAGCTATTTAATAAGAAACTTATGGTTAAAAGGAGTGCTGGTGTGGTACTGTAGGATAAACACAGAACTGCTAACCACAGGTCAGCAGTTCAAACTCACTTGCTGCTTCTTGGAAATTCCATACAGTGTCAATATCAGTTAGAAATGACTCAATGACATGTAACAACAGCAACAATGGCTAATAAGTTATTTAATAAGAAACCTACAGCTAATTCGCTATATGGCTAATAAGCTATTTAATAACAGCACAGTTCTGTCTTAAATACTTATCGATTGTGTTTTTACATTGTCAAAATTTAAGACAGCTATTAGGGCCCTGGTATGGTGCTGTGGGCTAATGCATCAGACTGCAAAGTCATTTGAACTGCAGGGTTGGTGGTTCAAGCTCACCGAAGCTACTCCTTGGAAACCCTATCCTCCTCGGTCGCTATGGGTCGGAACTGACTTGACGGCACTTAACAACAACAACCTTCCATATATAGTTGATACAAAGGATGAAAAGTATACAGTTAAAACAATGATAAGAATTAAATTTTTTCCTTTTATGTAGAAAAAGTGTATTTGTAAATGATTTTTTTTTCCCTCCTTAATCTGGATATCTATCTTCTTTATCTATATTTACTTTATTTTATGCCTTAGCTATAAGTGCTTGTATTTCTGACGATCATACAGTAGCTGAGAAAACACACTACCTTGCCCTTATCGGTGACAAGTGGTCGAAAATGGAGCCAACCTTCCTTGGCTGCATCACTGAAAACTTCTGATGAGGAGTCTTTTCTGGACCCAGAGTCTTCTGATGACTTCTGGCTGTCTAAGATCTACAGAAAAAGACAGTATAATAAAATATCCATTGTTTCCTTAATGTTTGCATTCTGAAAATGTTCTGCCGAAAAGTCTGTTACTTAATGTTTACTTATTGAAGACTTTATTTCTGAAAAATCCTAAAACTATCAACTACACGAGCAACGTTTCTTATCTCATTTTTAAGGAAAATGTGAATTGACAATTATCATTTACGAAAGCCATCAGAAGCAACGTTTTAATTATTAAAAACAAATAGCTATGAACCATAGTATAATTTCCAAGCTCTCAAGGAATTAACTTTTTAGTAGAAAACAATGGATATAATAAGAAAGTGTCTAGGTTGTGATTTTCCCATTCAGAGAGTGAAAACAGCAAAATAAAACATAAATGACTGAGGGGCAACTATGAATCAGTGACACTCAGGCAAAGTCTCTCTTAAGAAACAGTATTTAAGTTAAAATCTGGATGTTAAAAAAAAAGGAAGCCAGCTATGAAAGGTCATAGGGTTGGAAAAGTTCAAGGAGAATGTATAATTAATGAATGTATGAGGGGGGCTTCAAAAAGTTCATGAACAAATTCCACTACCTTTTAATTCCATTTATCCACGAACTTTTTGAAACCAATTCATAAATTCCTAATTGTCATGTTACATGCTCACTGTTCAAGTGACAGAAAAGCTGCTAACTGTAAATTTCATAGGTCTTTTAGCTTATGGTAGGAAGTGTGAAGGGAAGTTATTAAGCATTTAGACATTATCTGACTATATTGTTCAAAGATCACTTTGATTGATTGTGGAAAATGTTTTATAAAAGGACAAACATGACAATAGGTGTTACTGTGGGAATCCAGTGAGAGATGACAGTGGCTTGAACTACTAGCATGAGTGAAAGAGAGAAATGTCAAGATTTGGATATATTTTGGAGGTCGACTGCATATGATTTGATATTGGAGGAAAGAAAAAATGAAGAAACAAAGCTAATTCTGAGACTTTGGGGTTTTAGCAATGGGATGGATAGCAGCAGACTGACTTAATGAGAAGAGGAATACTGAGTGATGAACAAGTTTGGGGGGAAATCAAAGTCTGTTATATTATGTTCAAGCGCTTATTAAACACTAAAACGAAGATATCACATTAGCAGTATTCTTCATGAGCTGAAGTCTGGGGAAGAAGTGAAGACTAGTAGAGACCTTTAGATAATACCATCAACGATATCAGCACGTGGAAAAGAAAAAGAGGCTGGAACCATCCCTAGGCTTCCCAACATTCAGATATTGAGAAGAACCAGCAAAGGAGACTAAAAAGTCCTACTGCTGTAGTTAGTTATGTATGTGCTGTCGAGTCAGTTCCGACTCATAGTGACCCTGTCTAGGGTTTCCAAGGAGTGGCTGCTGGGATCTAACTGCCGACCTTGTGGCTAGCTGTCCAGTGCCAATCCTATAGGTACCACACCAGGAATCCAATAAGTCTTACAGGTAGCGGGAAAATCAGAAAAGAATGGGAAGCCCGCAGAGAAAGTGCTTCAGTAAGGGAATGGAAAGTTGTATTGAATAGTACCGAAAGCCAGGCTGACTAAATGAAACATAGAAGTAACCACGGCTTTTTAGCAGCATGGGGTCACTGGTAACCATGGTATGAGCAGTGTCACCCTGCCACGTGCAGGTTGAGAAGACGATGGATAAAGGGAAGTTGGAACTAATAGATTTTTCAAGGGGTTTTACCAAAAATAGTAGAAGAGAAAATAGGAATAGTAAATGGAATGGGATGTAGATTTGATACAGATTTTTTATATGTTTGAAATACGTTTTTGTGAAGTGCAAGTGAGTAGGTTTTGACTCATAGTGATACTATATAGAGGTTTTCTAGGAGTGGCTGGAAGGAGCACTAGTAGCATAGTGGTTACGAATCGGGCTGTTAACCTCAGGGTCAGCAGTTTGAAACTACCAGCTCTTTCACAGGAGAAAGATGAGGTGTTCAGCTCCAGTAAAGATTAGCAGCCTCAGAAACCCTGTGCAGATTCGCTATGAGTTGGAACCAACTCCATGGCACACAACCAACAAACCAACCAGGAGTGGCAATCAACAAACCAAGAGTGGCTGGTGGGCTTGAACCACTGACCTTGTGGTCAGCAGTCCAGTGCTTATCTTACAGCGCTACCACACCAGGACTCCAATACGTTGTTGTTAATTGCTGTTGAGAGTGGTATTGCAGACAGAGGGGACTAGAGAACATGAGAGGTGAGGACTCCAAAGAAGAGATATGGTGTTGGTTTTTAATTGGCTAACACTTCTAGTAAAACAGTATTTAGGATCAGAGTAAGGAAGGCAGAAAGTATGCGTGTAACTGCAGGTGGCTGGTATTTTTGGAGATGGTAAAAAAGAGGAGTTCCTGTCTAATAGCTTCTATCTTTTTCCATGAAGAATGGTAGAAGGATAGAAGAGAGGACAGAAATGAATTATGAAGAAAGGATATGAAATAACCATTTGAGGAAAGAAACACAAACATATAACAAAATGTAGGATTGTCAAGCAATTCGAGTTTTTGGGTTGAATTGATAAAATGAGAAAAATCAATACAACTGTATGTGAAGTATTATGCACTTAATAAACATTTATAAATTAGAAAATAATGTATTTAACATGATATTTTCCAATTACATCTGCAACTTAACAGAATAAAAGGTGATGGCATTTAAATATTAAATATCTAATTGATATAATATTTGCATATGAAGAACTACAATAAAACCACAGTAAATATATTATCATTTGCTTTATGTTTTTAAAATACTGAATACCAACCTTGATTCCCTTCAGGCTAGAAACATGCTTCAAGGACCTGTTGGAAAAGAAGCATACAAATATTTGTAATCAATGTATAAAATACCTTAAAATATAAGACTATTTGAATACTATAACATACTTTTCATTGTTGATAGTCATTACTGTCATATTAAATGCACATTCATTATTTAAGGTAAAAAAAAAAAACAAACAACTAATTTTATAAGTATTTAAATTCTTGATTCAATGACAACTTTCCTAGTTAATCCGGTAAATGAAAAATAACTGAAAGTGTGACATTTTCTGATACTGGTTTTAAGAGGAAAGAAAAGTCTACTTAGGTTAATAAACACTGGGCTTTATGTTATTTGTTAGCCATAGTTATAATATTATGTTAAGGATTCCTACTTAATAGTTAATAATGACTAACAAGTTGCTGCCGTCAACAGACACAGAGAGTAAGGCTCCTCTCCTCCTGCCCAGCTTGTCCACTCTGAACCGTAAGTGCAGCATGAAGAGCACGGTCACTGATGGTCACCGACGGTCACATCCTACTCAGCCCCCCAAAGCCCAATCCAATCGGTTTCAATAAGGAAAATACAATTGCTGCCAATGAGATGCTGACTAGGCCTTGAGAAAACAAGTGGACATTAAGAAAATTATTAAAAAGAATTCCACATTTATTAGAGGAATTTTTTTTCCCTTTTAAAAATTCAAAATTCACTTCTGGAACTTTAAGATTCTACTGAAGACAGTATCATCCTCACCTTCTCTTACACCCCCCAAAACAACAAAGTAATAAAAAACCAATGCACAAAGCTCAACTGTCAACAATATTAGGGGATGCCTGTAATTCTGAACTACAATAAGAAAGGTGGCTAAATGCAGTAAAGTAAAAAGTGGAAACCATTGGTTCCAAATCTCAAATTTCAGTGCAAGAAGGCCTGGTGGCACTGGGGGGGTTAAGTGCTAGGCTGTTACCCATAAGGTCGGTGGTTGAAACCCACCAGCTGCTTCAAGGGAGAAAGATGAGCTGTCATTCCTGTATGATTTACAGTCTCAGAAACCTTAGAACGTTGCTGTAAGTCAGAATCAATTCGATAGCAGTGGCTTTATGGGTTTTAGGTTCTCTGAGACATAAAACCTAGCCGTCCCCCTTGTTTGAAACAATGGGAGGAAGGTCCTAGAGCCGGTGACAGGAACCCTATTTGTCACCATGCAATACAAGGGGAGGCGGGAAAGAATGAGGAAATATACAGACCTGCCATCTTTGCAGGAAGCAGTGTGTAGCTGGTGTAGGGTAAAGTAGACTCTGAAATGTGGCAGTACTGCAGGTGTTGATATCTTTTAGTGAGGGAGAAGTAAAGGCTAAAGAAGGAAAGACTGAAATAGCTCACAAATCCTGTATCATTAGGAAACTCCCTGCTAGCCTAGAACAGGGATAGCAAAGATTGTGAGGTTGTCCCAGGACTGGGCAGTATTTCCTTCTGTTGTGCACAGGGTTGTTATGTGTTGGTACCGACTCAATGGCACCTAATAACAACAGCCTGAAACAACATCCTGATTGCACCTCACAGAAATAGCTGGCCCAGGAAGAACTAATTTCATTAGGATATAAATAAGAATTAAGCAGAACCAGCAGAGAACTTATATAAAGACATTACAATAAAAAAAAGACAAGTTGTTCTTTGATAGAAATATTCAATTTAATATTATGAAGATGTCAATATAACATAAATTAATTTCTAAATTAAACAGTGTGTCAATGAACACGTCCATTAAATTTTAAGAACTAGGTACACCAAATAAGTCCAAATAGAAAAATAAAAGACAAACAGGACAATTCTGAAAAGCAAAATGTAGTAAGAGGAAATAGCAGTACCAAGTAATAAAAACATGATAAAAATCGCTGTAATTACTAGAATCTGATGTGTGTGAATAGACTGATCAACTGGTCAGAATAGACTCCACAAGTAGAACTAAACACATATATAATTTAGCATATAACAAAGGTGATAATATAAATATATCAGCGGGGAAGAATAACTTACTCAATTGATGATTTTTGCGTAACTTAAGAGATGTTAGAAAATACAAAGTTGGCTTTTTATTCCAATCATTAGAATAAAATAAATTCCAGATGAATCACTTATAAATATATCAAATAAAAGAAAAGAAAAACATAGAAATTGGCAAAATGAACAAGGAAGAACTTTGTTAAAATTCTAGATTAGCTTTCTCAATATAACTCAAAATTCAGAGGCCATAAAAATTTGTAATTTGGCCACATAACATTTAAAATATTTTTTGATAATACTAAACTTAAAATAGTAAAAAGAGCCCTAAATTAAATAATACACTGTATTCAAGAGAACAGCAAAGACTTTTTTATTTTGTAACTCTGTTGGTGGGAACGAGACTTGGCATAATTTTTAAGAAGAACAATTGATAACGGATATTTAAATAAAAAATACACACCCCCTTGATGTTGCAATTCTATTTTCATCTATGTTCCAATGTGTGCTAAAAAACTTATGTACAAAATACAGTCACTCAAGTATTGTTTGTGGTATCATCACAATCAACCTAAATGTCCCTTAGTAATAGCATACTACGTAAACAGATTATGGTACAACTATTCAATGGAAAATTAAGGAATCATATGAAAGAGTGAGGCAGAAATATAACTCCGAAATCTTTCAAAGATGACTTTAAGTGAGGGGGAAAAAAAAGCCAAAAAAGGGTGTATAACACCTGTCATTTGTTTACAAAAATTCTAAGTGTGTGAGTGTATCTATGCAGTGTCACTATGTGGCTTTATGCACGGACATCTCAGGAACCACACAAAACAACAACAACAACAGTAACACACCTAATGCCTGTGAATAGAACCATGTGACTAGAGGTCTAAGGTTGTGAGGGTGCACTTAGTATGCATATTTTTGTATCATGTTTGCGAAAGATTTTGAAAAAACTATTTTTAAAAATTCAACAAAATATATGTTACCATGTAACAACTTTTATTTAGTATTTTTATTTGGATCTCTAATGCCATAACATAAGAAAACATAAAAGATACCATTAAACTCAGTATTTACATGTCAGAGTCAAACTGAACATCCACATAAAAATTCTTAAAATAGACTTACAATTTTGCGTCTTCTCTGTAATCATCCAACCCCTCATCATATGATTTTGATCTTTCTGTCTTTGAGCTGGGCTGGCCATCCAGGCTGGGAGCACCAACAGATTCTGTAATTAAAGTTATTTAGGCATTTACAAACGGTTGCCAGATTCTTTTAATAATGAAAGGATTACATAAATCACACTAGTCTAAAAGGAATCACTGAGAGTGAGATAGAGTTTACATTACATTCCTTTCAGCATACCATGATCATGTGAGAGTTGACGTCGGATTAAAGGAGCTGAAGTTGTGAGGCTGGGAGGAACTGTTGCTAGAGAAGGTACTTGAGAGGTAGAGGCTGAGATGACAGCAGAAGCAGAGATATGTGCAATATCATGATCAATGCTAGGACTAGTTGGTTCATCTGTAAGATGAAATTAAAAAAAATAATAATGGAATGTTAAATGACAATAGTAAAATAATCAATACTTATTATTAAAGGAACTAGGAGCCCTGGTGAACTCCTGGTGTGGTGTTGTAGGACAGCACTGGGCATTGAACCACTTGGTCAGTAGTTCAAACCCACCAGCTGCTCCTCAGAATCAGCAGCTGCAGAGTAACTATGAGTCAGAATTAATCTAACAGCACTCAACAACGGGAGCCCTGGTAGCATAGTGGGTTATGCGTTGGGCTGCTGACTGCAAGGCCAGCAGTTTGAATTCACCAGCAACTCTGCAGGAGAAAGATGAGGTTGTCTGCTCCCGTAGAGTTTTATAGCCTCAGAAACCCTGTACAAGGTTACTTTGAGTTGCAACCGACTCCGTAGCACATTACCGCCAGGTAAAACTCTAACCTTGACCATTATAGAAACAATAAATGACATATTCATTTATTTAAAAGCTTCATAAAGTTATTACTCTAGTAATTATCAATTATTCTGAGAATATGTATCAAGAAATTAAATGAGTTGCTTCTTTTACCAACCAATTAATTTCTCCACTAACTGATAACAAAATTTATTTTACTCTAGTAATTATCAATTATTCTGAGAACATGTATCAAGAAATTAAATGAGTTGCTTCTTTTACCAACCAATTAGATTTCTCCACTAACTGATAACAAAATTTATAGACATTTAGAACCGAAATCTATCAAATGAGAACAATAATCATACACCACTCCGGAAGAATTGCTTTTCACACTTTAAAGGAATTGCGGTTCAGGAAACTAAGCAAGGGATTTGGCTGAAATTTACATTTCCAAGTATCATTTTCCTAAACACCTTACTCCCACTTTCCACACTCAAGGACCTCTTCAATTTTTATGGGAAAACAAGAAAGTACAGTCTATATAGATTGTCAGCGAAGTTACATATGAAGGGGCTTCAAAAAGTTCATGGAAAAGCAGAATAGAAAGATAATGGAATGTTCCCCTGAACTTTTTGAAGCCCCCTGGTATTATCAGGGTCACTGCTAGTCTGTCTGGAGCTTTACTACCAATCAGAAACAAGTATCCAGTGTCCTGACTTGGGCTCTCACCAGGAGCAATCACCATTTGTCCCCTGGAACAGATAGATGTTCTTGGGGGTAAATATTTTAGGTGTTCTCTAGTTCAAGCTTCTCAAATGCTGTCAAAGGCAGGAATGCACACGTGAATGCTTAGGTATGCATAAAAACAATAGATAACAGTAGCAATAGCTAATGTATCCACTGGGTCCTGGTGTCCTGCTTTAAGATAAGCCTTGGGCTGCAGAACTGCAAGATCAGCAATTCAAATCCACCAGCTGCTCCCTGAAAACCCTATACAGGGTCTCTATGAGTTGGAACCTACTCAGTGGCATGTAACAACAACATATCAACAATGTATACTAGGTACTAGGACCACTCTAAGTACACATATTATTTCACTTAATGAGATTCTATGAAGCAAGTACTAGTTTATAGATGAAGAAACCAAGACACAGGGAGACTAGTTACTTGTCTATAGTTACAAAGCCACAGGGTTAAAATTTGAACCCAGAACATCTATCTCCAAATCCTGGTTAATAACTAATGTATTTGTTTTTCAAATCAGTTAACAATAACTTTGTTCGAAATTCTTACTCATTAAACCACCTGTGGTTTACATTCTAAGATTTTGGGTGAAAAGGAGATAATTCAATAGGTTGCAAGAATTACAAAATCTTAAAACTATATGTAGCTCTTTAAAGAAAATACTGTAATGATGAAATGGGGTTTTGATTCCTTGATTCAAAAGGTCAAACTATATTAATTTTTACCAAACTTTTAAGACTGCCCCATCATTTTAAAGATCAGCATTTGAATCAAGAATATTACAAAATTAAACGATTCTATTTTGGCTAAAATTAATAACCTTATCTTGTTTCCTATATTGAAACAATTTTTAAAAGCAGTTCTTTGCATTTTAACATCAGAAAACACCCTGAAAGTTTCTGTCTCTTTCATTCAATTTTTCTAAATATATGAAAGTTTGATACCATATTTCCGAGAAAATACAATAATCCCTTTTCTAAAAGCACGGAGGTAATAGATTTTAAAACTAATTCGAAAAGGATCAAAATGTAATTTTACTAAATGTTTACGAAAGTATTCTTCTCTAAAGCTGTCGTTAGATTACAACAATTTTAACAACGATTTTTCAAATGATAAATATGTATAAAAGAAGTAGGTAGGCTAATGGAAAATTCTGTTATGGATTTCTGAATATGAGGCGGCTTCAGAAAGTTCGTGGGAAAATTCCAGGATCTTTGAATCCCATTTTTCCAGGAACTCTTTGAAGCCCCCCTCATACTGACACCAATGAGGAACGAGTGTACTCTTTACAGTTTATCTGGCATTGGTAAGAGTAGTACTAGTTTGAAAAAGATTTCTGGGTTCCAGGGCAAGATGGCGCAGTAAGCTTACGCACTGCGCAACTCGGCAATAACGACATGGGAGGCCGCATGAAACACAGGTGGTGATCCTGGACCCTGAGCATCAGAGGACAGGACAGAGAGGTGGACTGAGCGCCCACTGGGAGAGGAAGCTGAACAGAAGCGGTGAGACAGAAGAAAAAGAGGCAGACTACGGGCTGGCCTGGAGCGCCGGGGCCATCTTGCGCGTTTTCAGGCAGCTGTCGATCCAGCGGCCTGCAAGCACACCACCGGGGGTGCGGGTCTCTCTTGTTCCCCTGCCCCCCTGGTAGATGGGAGCATGCCCAGTCCCCACCCTCACCAACCCAGCAACCAGTAGCACCCCCTCCTGCGCAGCCTCTGCTCAGCTTTGGGTCGGGGAGCGGGCATAGCGCCTCTGCTTCTGGAGGCACGAAAGCCCTGAACTCTGCTCCACAAACAGGACAGAGGGCTTCGGTCCTACTTCCGGTCTCCACCACACCCACTGACAGGTGAGGCCCGGCGAATACAACAATTTACAGACATCAACTAAATAGTAATCTGACACCACAATACTTGGGTAAAACCGTTTCAGCTTATACAAAGAAACAAGACAGAGTTCCTCAAACAAGTGACCAAAATGACAGCGTTAGAACATAGAACACCAGAAATGGTATCGGAACTACCTGATAAGGAATGTAAAAGAATGCTAATTAGGCAATTTCAACGGACTGAGAGAATGAGGAAATTGCAGATGAAATCAAGGATGAAATAGACAAAACTATAGAATTCGGGGAACAAACTGACGAAATAGGAACCACACAAAAATATTAATTAGAAAGCCAGAAGATTAACACTAAGTCTTCAGAAGCAAATTATACACTGAAAGGGCAAAGAAATAGAATTGAATCAATGGAAAACCAAATTACTGAGCTTGAAGAAAAATCTATCGATATTCATCTGCTAGAGGAACAGGATTCCTAGTGTGTGGCCATAGGATAATCACTGAACTGTGAACCACAAGGTTGGTGGTTCTGAACCCCCAGGTACTTCTCAGAATCAACTTAACAGCAACGAAAGCCATAATAATGAAAAAGAGGAAAAAAAAAATATCTGAAGAAGCTCTAAGATTTATGTGGGACAATATCAAGAAAAGTAATGACTGGAATTCCAGAACAGGAAGAAACAAGAAAAGAAAGGCCCAAAGAAAATAACTGTCCAAGAGTTGTAGGAAGAAAACTTTCCAAACATCAAGAAAGATGAGAAGACAGCCATTCAAGAAGCTGAATGAACTCCAAACACGATATACCCTAAAAGAAAAGCACCAAGGCATATTATAAACAAACTTTTCAAAACAAAGACCTTTTGGAAAGAATCCTGAGAGCAGCTCTAGAAAAAACGAGAAGTTACCTACAAAGGAGCGCTAACAAGACCAAGCTCTGAAACCACACAGGCAAGAAGACAATCTTGTTTGTTGTTAAGTGCTGTGAAGTTGGTTCTGATCCATAATGAACCTGTATAGGGTTTCCGAAGAGCAGCTGGTGAGCTTGAATCACCAACCTTGTGGTTCAAACCAACTTTGCAGTCCAGCAGTCTTTTGTTTTTGTTTTTTTAATATGTCATTCTAAAATGACAATAGAATGACATATTTAAAAAAAAACAAAAAACTCTTGAAATTGCCAACCAAGAGTCATAATCACAAACCAACTCGACACTTAACAACCCTAAAATCTAGACCAAGCCTTACTCGTTATTCTAGCCTAATCCTTACTTCTAACACTAACCCTCATCCTAATCATGACCCTACTACTAAACGAAGTCCTAGACCTAGCCTAGACCTAGCTATAGTTCAAACCCTAACCTCACTCCTTATTTCAACTCACCATGCCCCCTCCAACAAGAACAAAAAAGATTTCTATAGTGAACAGATTCACTGGAATAGTCCAGATGAAATATATTACACAAATTCATAAAGAAAAAAAAAAGTGTTTTAAAACAAGTAAAGATGAACCTTTTTAGTCTGTTTTTCACAGCAGAGTAACTAACTATACCTCTGGGGATGTGGTTATCACATGTGTCTAAGGGTATCCCTGAGATGCCAAGGAATAAATCTTTCAGAAGAAAGAATGTTACACTTTGCTAAGTAATGACGTTTTTATATGTGTGTATTTAAAATAAAATATCCTGGAGTAGAATTCAAAATGTGCATGGAGTAAGCACTAAACAAAAATTTATAGGCAATTTTTTGATGGCTCTAGATTTCTTGAGGTTCCTTGGAGTGGGGGTGGGAGTGCAGTCAAGTGTTATGCACTTGATAAGGAGCCCAAAGGTTGATGGCTGTAACTCACCCAGTAGCGCCTCGGAAGACTGATCTTCTTCCAAAAGGTCACAGCCTTGAAAACCCGACTGAGCAATTTACTAACACACATGGTGCCACCATAAGTTGGAATTTAACTGAAGGCAATGAACAAAACTGCAGATTTCTTAAAAGAATTAGCTCGATCTCTTTTGATTTATTATACTTTGGAGGGCAGTTTGAAACATATTGTTTCAAGCACAGAAACAATCTGTCTGTCTCAGGTATGTATGTATGTGTGTGCCAAATGGGGTGGAAAGATACACGAGTATCGCTTGTTCCAGAGTGTAGAAATGGATGGAGAAGACATGCATGAAGAAATTCTAACACTGTGCTTACACAGTACAGTATATTTTGCACACTTTACATAACAAATACATATATAAATGCCCTGGTGGGATACTAGGTGTTCTGTTGGGTCATTAACCATGAGGTTTGCAGTTCAAACCCACCAGCCACTCCTCAGGAGACAGAGGTGGCTTTCTGCTTCCATAGAGATTTAAAGCCTCAGAAACCCTATACAGGGTGGCTATGAGTTGGAAACGTGATGGCACGCAACAATGTTAAATGTATTTTACTAGTATATTACGGAGAGCCAAGGACAAGCTAAATAGACTTTCTTTAAATGCACAGAGTCACATTATACCATATCTTTTAAATTATATAATGAATCCCCACTACTCGTCTGTCAGTTTGTGGCACTGTGGTGGTTTATATGTGGAAAACCTCATGAATAGCAGTGGAACACTGTCTGATATAGTGCCAGAAGATTAGCCCTTAAGGTTGGAAGACACTCAAAATACAACTGGGAAGAGTTGCCTCCTCAAAGTAGAGCTGACCTTAATGACATATAAGCTCTCTGGCCATTCATTTGTCGATGTGGCACAACTCAAAATGAGAAGAAACAGCTGCAAACATCCATTAATAATCAGAACGGGGAAGGTACAAAGTGTGAATCTAAGAAAATTGTGTGTGTGTGTGTTAAGTATTGTCAAGTGGATTCTGGCTAATAGTGACCCTGTGCAGAGTTTCCAGAGCAGCTGGTGAACTGTAGAATGTATAAAGTATGAATCTAAGAACATTGGCAATTGTCAAAAATTGGATAGAACACATAAAGATCGATATCCTAGGCATTAGTGAGTGGAAATGGACTGGTATCGGCTACACTGAATCCAACAAATCTATGGCTTACTATACTGAGACTATGAAGCTCTGGTAGCGTAGTGGTTATGATTCGGGCTGTGAACCGCAAGGTCAGCAGTCCGAAACTACCAGCTGTTTCGCAGGAGAAAAAAAATGAGGCTTTCTGCTCCCGTAAAGATTTACAGCCTCGGAAACCCTGCACAGGGTCTCTATGAGTTGGAATTGACTCCACAGCACATAACAACAACACCATACCGAGAATGACAAACTGAAGAGGAATGATGTCACATTCATGGTCCGAAAGAACATTTCAAGATCTATTTAGAAGTACAATGCTGTCTGTGATAGGATGGTAACCATATGCCCACAATGAAAACCAGTTAATGCCACCATTATTCAAATTTACCCACCAATCAAGAATACTTAGATATTTACTGATGAAAATCAAAGACCTCAGCCTTCAGTATGAATTGCTTTAAATGCAGAGAATACAAAAATACAACTGTACCAATAAATAACATCATGATAAATGGAGAAAGGATTGAATTTGTCAATGACTTCATTTTGCTTGGATCCGCAATCAACACTCATGGAAGCAGCAGTTAAGAAATCCAACAACGTACTGCATTAGACAAATCTGAAGCACATAACCTCTTTAAATTGTTTAAGAGCAAAGATGTCAGGTTTGAGGACAAAGGTGTGCCTGACCCAAGCCATGGTATTTTCAGTAGCCTAAAATGCAAGTGAAAGTTGGACAGCGAATAAGGCACACCATAGAAGAATTGAAGCCATGTGAATTAATGGTGTGGAGAAGAATATTATATTAAAAGTACCATGGGCTGCCAGAAGAATAAACTGTATTGGAAGAAGTAGTCAGAATGCTCCTTAGAAGCCAGGATAGTGAGATTTTGCCTCTAGCAAGTACTTCAGACATATTAACAAGATGGACCAGTCTCTGGAGAAGGACATCATGCTTATGAAAGTGAAGGATCGGTGAAAAAGAGGAGGACCCCTAGGAGATGGATTGGCATGGTGGTGGCAGCAATGGGCTCAAGTGTAAAAACAATTGTGAGGATGGCACAGGACTGAGCAGTATTTCGTTCTGTTGTACACAGGGTCACTATGCGTTGGAATGGACTGAAAGACCTCTAACAACAACAACATGTATTGAATTGTGTCCTCCAAAAATGTGTGCTGTAAATCCTAGCCTCTATGCCTGTGGCTATAATTCCATTTGAGAATGGGATTTCTTTGTTACATTAATGCAAGAGGATGAGTGTAAGGTGTTTTCTTAAGTCATTCTGAGGTATCAGAGAGATTAAACAAGTAAATGAGTGAGAAGAGATGCGGGCGCTATACCAAATCACATAAAAATGACATAGGAGCAGAAGCTAAAAGAGACAAGGACAGAATAACTTCCCTTAGAGCCATCACTCTTGAAACAGGATTTCCCTAGCCTCCTCAAATGTAAGACAATAAATTTGTTTGTTAAAACTAGCTACATGTGGTATTTCTGTTATAGCTTATTGTTATTGCTACGTACAATTGATTCTAACTTATAGCAACCATGTACAGGGTTTCTGAAGAGCAGCTGGTACATTTTGAACTGCTGACCTTGCAGTTTGCAGTCCAGCGCTGACCCTACAGGGCCACATCAGAAGCCCAAGTTATAGAAGCACATGACAGTTAAGGCAAAGCTTTCATTTACTTTGTTCACTCAGAGCTCCATGGCACTTTATAACAGAGATGGTGTAAGAAGACATAAAACATTTTACATATTAAAATTCAATGTGACCATTGGTTCTCAATCTGGGAAAAACAAAACAAAACAAAAAAACCTGGCCTAAATGTCCAAAACTTTTGAAAAATAAGTGTTTTCCAAAAATACGTAAACTACTATTCCAGGATTTTTACCTGATAGAAAAGATTACAAGTTATTGTTGAAATAGATTACTCATATTTGAATAAGAACATTTGACCACTGTTACTTTTATCAATTAATATTTTATCAACTAATATCTAAAAAGTTTCACAAGTTAGGAAAAACGAGGCATAGTGTGAAACTTTATGTATATGTATAGTTGTTATGAAGTTATTTTTCATATAAGAAATGGAAAAGAAAAAACTGCAAGGTCATTTGAATCACAAGGTCAGCAGTTAAAACTCACCAGCTACTCCTCAGAAACCCTATACAGGGTCACTATAAATCAGAACCTACTAGAGGGCACTTAACAACAACAACAACAACAAATAAAGAGCTCTTAAAAATAAGAACAATTAAATTCACACACACAAAAAGAGCAAAACACATGCAAAGACAACTCATAAAAGAGATTAAAAAGCCTAATAAATATGAATCATTCCATGGACTTAACAGGACATTTGTCTACAACTCAAGGAATACAGTGATCATTTCTAAATAAGGTGTCTTATGTCTGCATGAGATTCCAGTAGTACCCTGAGATTTGTTTTCATAAGCAGGATGCTTGCAAGCAAAAAAATTAGTTGATTTTAATGGAGACCTGGTGTGGTGCTGTAAGATAAGCACTGGACTGCTAACCACAAGGTTGGTGGTTCAAACCTACCAGCTGCTCCTTAGAAACCCTGTCAGAGGGTTGCTGAGTCAGAACGGACTCGACGGCACGTAATAATAAAAATGTGGAAAAAAAGCCCCCAAATCTGTGAAAGCCTGACTTCTAATGAAGTAGTCTAACACGAAATAAAATACTGTTTGTCATTGATTAAGCTGGCAGATGTTTTCTCATGATGCTCTTCCCTATTTCTTTCTCTTCATATTTTTAAAGAGGACTACAGAGAATACATGTTTTTTTAGCAAGCCTGTCTCTATCTCGGAGGTTCAATGGAATGAATTGTCAGCTAGTGGTCTCACATTCCTCCATGATCCAGGCCTCATCAAGCATGGCCCTATCTCTTTGAAGTCACAGTGAGGTGGCCAAAGAAAGGGAGAAAAGGGCATGACACTGTCTGGGTCCAGCACAGTATCTCTCCATCAGATTCAATATGAGGACCCTGGGAAAATTATATTCCCCCTCTTGCCTTCCTCTGGGGACAAGAGCTGTAGAACTCAGTGAATTGTATGCTGTCATTGCCGGCTTTTCCACCTTGTGGAGAAAACTTATTTTGAAAGAAGTTTCTGATATACAAATAATTCTAATGCAAAAGAAATGCAATGCATTTCTAGCTCCCTATGACAAACATGCATGTACCACTCCTCATGACACCCAGTATTCAGGACTAAAAGTTGCAGCAGAGACCAAAAAAATAAAGGCCACTTGTAAATGCATTTGCTTAGGAGGAATTGTTTTCACAGTTGGCATAATCGATCTGGAAAGAAGCAACTACTCAGTGTACTTTATATTTTATAATTTTAATTGAGAATAATAGCATACAACTAAGTGAAGTCAAACTTTTTGACATAGATTGTAGCTAAATAATCAGGTCACTGCCATGTTGTTGTTGTTGTTAACCATGAGCTCCCCCCAAATTACAGCATAACAATTCAAGGTATTTTAACGTCACAATCAACGCCCAAGGAAGCAACAGTCAAGAAATCAAACAGTGCATTACATTGGGCAATCTGTTGCACAAGATGTCTTTAAAGTGTTCAAGACGAAAGATGCCACTTTGAGGAGGGACTAAGGTATGTCTTGACAGAAGCCTGACCCATTTATTTTCAGTTGCCTCATATGCATGCAAAAGCTGGACAATGAATAAGGAAGACTGAAGAACAATTGATGCCTTTAAATTAGGGGGTTGGTGAAGAATAGTGACTTCCAGAAGAACAAATAAATCGACCCTGCAAGAAGTACAGCCAGAATTATTCCTTGAAAATGAGGATGGTAACACTCTGTCTTGCATACTTCGGACATGTTGTCAGGACAGACCAGTCTCTGAAGATGGGCATTATGCTAGGTAAGGTAGAGAACCCGTGAAAAAGAAGAAGATAGAGTGACAGCGTGGCTGCAGTAATGGGAGTTAAGAATAGCAATAATTGTGAAGATGGCTCTGAAACAATTAGTGTCTCATTCGGTTCTACATAGGGTTGCTATGAGTCAGAACTGATTTGACAGCAGTGGCACTGTGGGTTAATGCGCCAGATTGCAAAGCTGTTTGAACTGCAAGGTCGGTAGTTCAAACTTACCAGCTGCTCCTTGGAAACCCTATACAGGGTCGCTATGGGTCAGAATCGACTTGATGGCACTTAACAACAACATACAGGGTCGCCGGAGTTCTGGTGTGGTGCTATGTGCTAATGCGTCAACTGCAAAGCTGTTTGAACTGCAAGGTTGGTGGTTCAAGCTCACCAGCTGCTCCTTGGAAACCCTATACAGGGCTGCTATGGGTTAGAATCGACTTGATGGTGCTTAACAACAACAATAAGCCATCAAGGAGCTCTGGTAGTGTAGCGTTACTAATCGGGCTGTGAACCTTAAGGGCAGCAGTTCGAAACCACCAGCTGTTCTGCAAGAGAAAGATGAACCTTTCTGCTCCCGTAAAGACTTGGGCCTTGGAAACCCTGTACAGGGTTGCTATGAGTCGGAACTGACTCCATGGCACATCACGATGACCAAATAACACAACCACCACTTCATCATTTATTTATCAATTTCAACGGAGTAAATTATATATTGTAATGAAAGCTAGAAACTTGTACAGGTTGGAAGAAACAGTGACTAATGTAACATTATATATACAGCTCAACGGAGTCCTGGTGTGGCACTGAGGGCTAATGCGTCAGACTGCAAAGTCATTTCAACTGCAAAGTTGGAGGTTCAAGCTCACCAGCTGCTCCTTGGAAACCCTATACAGGGTAGCTATGGGTTAGAATCGACTCGATGACACTTAACAACAACAACAACAAATACAGTTCCACAATAGCAACAGCATTCACATTTAGTATTTTTGTACTAAAAATATTGAAATTGAACAAACTGATTCTTTTGCAACTCCTATGAGATAAGGTATTCATTGCAAATGAACTAAGAAGTCAGTCTATACCCATGGTAAGATTGACTTCTTAGTTCAAGTAAGATGTGCATTAAAAAAAATCAAAACTGATATTTTTCCTCCTTGTGGAAAAGGAAGATAAAATATTGCTAATGGCTTTTTTGTCTTAAAAAGAAATACAAATGGAACAAATAATTGTATTTGCCTTTTGAGATACAGACTCACTTTACTCAAAGGAGATAACCAGGCAGTTACATAAGGCTGAATTATCTTTCATGATAACCACAGCTGTTGCTGCTATTGTTTTAAAACCTGAGTTAAACCCAATTAAAGTCATTAAAAAAAAAAAAAAATCAAATCAAATTCTCCAGGCAAATTTTACTTACTTCCATTAAGTACTGATACCCTCTTTTTAATTTATAGACATAGTTAGATTCCAAGGACCAGGTCATTACGTGGAAATGGATAATGACTAAATCATTACATAGCTGCCAAACCACTAAAAGTCATGGCCCAGAAATGTTGACATATAACCTGCCCATCACAGTATAGCTTCCTTCACAATCTCAGCATTAGGTACTGCTAGACATATGGCATTAATGCAAAAAAAAAAAAAAGTAGATCTTTTACTATCGCCATAAATGCAAAATGTCAGGTAACGAGATAAAGGATAAGAGAAAAGAGAGTGTACAGAACATAAATATCAGATTTTAAAAAGTGGCATCATCAAGAAACTCCATTTACATTAAATAGAAAAACATAATTTGAAAGAATGTCTTAAAAAGGGTCTACTAATACATTAATATGTACTTTTAATCTCTGATCATCAATTGATAGATTTTTATAAATTCACTAATTTTTTCACTTATTATCATAGAGGCAATGAGTCCTATTAACTTTTATAAAAACTGATAAGGGAGTGCTATCACCCAGTTCAAATAACAATTTGACCATAACAACGGACAAACAACAAATGACAATAGCAATTCAATTCACCATAACTGAATTTGAGTTTTTAAATTAAGACCATGTTTCCTTAATGCTCAGTTCAGTAAGCATGCATTTAAATTAAGTTTTCCTTTGGAAAATCATTTTCATTTTGCGATTTGGTGATTTTAATATTAAAAACTTTTAATTCTGTACCCTCCTATTAATATAGACAACTTTTTAAAAAAGGTTAGAAAGGGGAAGAAATTTGAAAAAGAAAAAAGACTTCATTCATATTTCCCATTATCATATGGGGTTGGAATCCTAAGAGAAACAGATGTATAGTAGGAATTTGAAAGACAGATGATGAAATAAAAGCAGACGTGGGAATGTGTGCAATATTATGGTCAACATTGGAGTCCTCAAGGTAAATCAGCATAGCAAATTGTGACCTCTAAAAACATCTATTTTAAATCCTAGCCCCTGTATCTGTGATTGGAGTCCTGTTGTGGTCCTGTGGGTTAATGCACTGGACTGCAAAGTGGGTTTGAACTGCAAGGTTGGTGGTTCAAGCTCACTAGTTGCTCCTCAGAAACCCTATACAGGGTCATTATCAGGCTGCGTACCTCAAGGTCAGCAGTACAAAATTACCAGCTGCGCCGCGGGAGAAAGATGGGGCTTTCTGCTCCCGTAAAGATTTACAGCCTCGGAAACCCTGTTCAGGGTTGCTATGGGTCCGGACTCCAGGGCACTTAGGCACTTAACAACAACAACAATGGGCTGGATTTAACAACAACATATCTATGAATGGGTTCTCTTTGTTATGTTAATGAGACAGGGTTAATGTAGGATAAATCTTTAATCAATCTCTTTTGATATATAAGAGATTAAACATGCAAATGAAGAAGCAGAGATGGAGGAAGATAGTTACCATGCCACAGGAGGATCACCAAGGAGTCAAGGAATGTCAGGCCCACAGATGTTGAGAAGAACTAAGATCCTCTCCCAACAGCTAACAGGGAGAAGTCATTTTAAAATTGACACACTGAATGAAACTTCTAGGCCTCCTACACTGTGAGAAAATTACTTGCTGTTTGTTAAAGTTCCCACTTGTGGTATTTCTGTTATAGCAGCACTGGATGGCTAAGAACCAAGTGCTCTACATTGAAAAAGGGCAAGTAGAAGCATTATTTTTTGATATATCACAGATAATGGGTTAGAAACATGTTGCTGGGTTTTTGAAGAACCATGGATCAGACAAGTCAACTTAAGGCTTTTTGTGTGTGCACATGAGTCGGGGGGGGGGGGGAGTGTGTGTAAGTGTGAGTGGATACACATGCTGCAATAAAAATATGACCCAGCTTGCCAGCTGGAAGCAAAAAGTTCAAGAAATCTAAATTTACAAAACACTAACTGAATAAATGTCATTAACCTAGGTGTAAAAGTCTTAACCTTAAATTCTTATATATATATAAAAGTAGCAAGCTATTTAGAAATAAGGAAAGCTGAGCAGGGGTTCAAGAGACTTGTCCTGTCTTGGTTGACTTTGTGAAAGCCATTTAATTTTGGTAGCGTATTAGGCTCATTATCTGAGTTATCAGAAGGACCAATTCTAGTCCTAGAGGCCTACAACTATAAATCACCTGAAGGAGTGACATTATCTGCTTAATGTACGTAAAATCTAACTTTTAGATTTTTATAAACCAGGAATTTATTAGGGATTTTTAGCAATTTGGATCTATTTTTAAAACAAATAGAGTGGAGAATGTATTAATTGTTGAATTCATTTTCAACATTAAAGGACCTGGCTGAAAACCTAAGACATTTACTTTAGGGAAATAATTCCATAGTTTTCATAAATACGAAGTTCAAAACATGTGGCACTGTAGGACGAATTTCTAACCTCAAGGTCAGTAATTCAAACCCACCAGCTGCTCCTTGGACCCTCTTATACAGGGTCACTCTGAATCAGAACAGACTCCACAGCACTTAACAACAATAAGTTGAAAACACATAAAATTTCCCTAAATAAACAAGCATGGTGCTCCAAAATATTTTAGGATAAAAGCTAAAGCTATTACCAAGAGGAATATGAAGACACATCTAAATTACCTCATTAGCGAATAGTTTAATTAACAAACTTGTAACACATACATTTACCTAGTGAAAAATGACAATTCAAATTTGGGGGTTCAGACCATGATTTAAGAGAATAAAAACCCTAACTTAAATTTTATGCATATTTTGGGGGAAACGTTGAAAGAATCTATGATTTGGAGCCTAAACACAATCAGTTCTGTCAGTTACTGGCTGAGATAACCTTCAGCGAACTATTTAATGTTCAGTCCTAATGCAGAAAATAGGAGTTCTGGTATGGTTGTTGTTGTTAGGTGCTGTTGAGTCAATACCGACTCACAGTGACCCTGTATAGGGTTTCCAAGGAGCAGCTGGTGAGCTTGAACCACCGACCTTGCAGTTCAAATGACTTTGTAGTCTGACGCATTAACCCACAGTGCCACATTAGGGTTAAAGGAGCTCTGGAACGGTAGTGGTTACGAGTCAGGCGGCTAATCTCAAGGATGGCAGTTCGAAATTCCCAGTGGTTCCATGGGAGTAAGATGAGTCTTTCTGCTCCTGTAAAGATTTATAGCCTCGGAAACCGACTCCATGGCATACTACCACCCCCACTGTGGGTTAATGTACTGTACTCTAAGGTCAGTTTGAACCACTATGTTGGCGGTTCCAGTTCACCAGCTGCTCCTTGGAAACCCTATATAGGGCTATGAGTCAGAACTGACTCGACGGCACTTAACAACAACTATATCCAGAAAATGGGTTATCAGTTCCACCTTAAATTACTTACCAGGTAATAAATAGGGATTGGTACATAAATAGCTGGCAGATTATAAAGCACTACGTAAATTTTATTTGTTATTATATTAAAAATTACCTTTCATTATTACATTGTTGTTGTTGGCACGTGCTATCGAGTCGGTTCTGACTCATGGTGGCCCTGTATAGGATTTCCAAGGAGCAGCTGGTGAGCTTGAACCACTGATCTTGCGGTTCAGACCGACTTTGCAGTCTAGCACATTAACCCACAGTGTCATACCAGTGAAAGCAAAATCTGTAATACAACTGATTCTAAGTTTAAGTACTAATGGAGTCACATTTCTGGAGAAAGTTGATACATGAAAAATAATACAAGATGATATGCTAGAGCTTAATTATTTTCTTCGCCTTGTGGAAATGTCTCAGTATAAAAGAGGGCTTGGTTGCATCATCCTGTGATATCACTGTAGAGACTAAAACTCCCAACCATGGATTTAAAGTGATAGTCACCCATTCTTTCTGGGTAAATTTCAGACAACTAAATTCGAGTGGAGAGATGCTGTGATTCAGCTATATCTTACATGCTTTATAGCTTCTAAACAGGTTTAAATGGTAATACCAATAAGACTGGAGTCCTGGTATGGTGCTGTGGGCTAAGGGGCTGGACTGCAAGGTCGGTCTAAACCATAAAGTTGGTGGTTCAAGTTCACCAGACACTCCTTGGAAACCCTATACATGGTCGTTATGAGTCAGAACCGACTCAACATCACTTAACAACAGTAACCAAGAAGACTGCCAGACAATTCAATGTTACTTGTGCCAACACTAAAATCCCCTAAGCACACATAATACTAGTCAATTTCGGGGTGAGAAGGATGAGGAAAATTAGAAACATGGCAAAAGGAGGAGAAAAAGAAATCCAAGATGATTGTTGTGGGTAATCTAGCTAGGGTTTTCTGACAGTAACAATTAGGAGAGTGGTATAGAATTTTAAATTGTAGACAGTCAGGACTGTAGAATACATTTTAATGCCTATTGTTGTTGAAAGGAGCTCTGGTGGTACTGTGGGCTAGTCATTGAACTCCCAACCACAAGGTCAGTGGTTTAAACCCACCAGTGCCTCCGAGGGAGAAAGATGGCGCTGCCTGCTCCTGCACAGATTTACAGTCTCAGAAACTCTATAGATAGTCCCTATGAGCTCTGGTAGCGTAGTGGTTATGAATCGGGCTGCAAACCGCAAGGTCAGCAGTTTGAAACTACCAGCTGTTCTGCAGGAGAAAGATGAGGCTTTCTGCTCCTGTAAAGATTTACAGCCTCGGAAAACCTGTTCAGGGTCACTATGAGTTGGAACCGACTCCCACAGCACATAACCACCAACCAGCATCTCCATGAGTCGGAACTGATACGATGACAGTGGGTTTGTTTTGTGTTGTTTTTTGTTGCTCAGTTGGTTCTGACTCATGGTGAGCATAGGGTTTCTAAGGCTGTGACCTTTTGGAAGAAGTTTGCCAGACCTGTCTTCCAAGGCACGGCTGGATGGGTACAAACTGGCAACTCTTTGCCACTTCACCATTCGCACCACTGAAATACCTGTTACTTAATGTCAAACTATGTTTGTGTTTACTCATAAGTTTCATTTAAAAATTATTTTCAGGGCATATTATGAAATTCTATAAATTGTGTACGTGGTAATGTTAATAAATAATATTCCTAATTTAAAAACAAGTAAGATTGGGTTATTGTCTCAAATTTACTAAGTCTTAGTGAGAGTAGCTGGTGAGTTTGAATACCCAAGCCTTGTGGTTAGCCATCCAGTGCTTATCCTAGGGTGCCACACCAGTACTCCCATCGTAATCATACGCAATATAGTAAGGCTCTAGGAAACATATAGGACATGACTCCAAAAACCAAACTCCCTGCCATCAAGTCCACTGTGACTATATCTACCCTGTAAGACAGAGCAGAACTGCTCCAGAGGGTTCCTGAGATGGCAAATCTTTACAGAAGCACTGCCACGTAGAGCAGTTGTGGGTTTGAACTGGAGAACTGGTGGTTAGCATCCCAATGCTTAACATGCTGTACCAGCAGAGCTCCTGGACTGTAAAGACATCTCTATGCTGGCTGGCTTTTTAAAAGCTATGCTTCCATAAAACCAAAGTTATTACTCACTAAGGAGCTATGAAGGAAACTCTAATTAGTGAGCATTTGGTTAAATGAATAAAATGGTTTACTTTCATTATTTTTTGAATCTTTACATACAGAATTATCATAAACCTATGGGGTACCACAGTATATAAGAGTAGAGGGCTTGGTATCAAAGTCAGACCACTGCATTGCACAACTCTGGGGGGGCACTCGTCACAATGTATTCAATATAAATACCCTGTGACAGGTTGAGTCAGAGAAATGTAGACTCCCTGTTTCTGCCAATCATTTTCTTGTGATGTTGTTATTGTTAAATAAGCGTCATGGAGTTGGATAGTTTCCAAGGTGCAGCTGGTGGGCTTGAACCACCAACTACCAACCTGCGGTTAGCAGACCAGTGCTCATCGTACAGTGCCACATCAGGACCCCAGTAACATTAAGGAAATGATTAATCTCTTTATGGATCACAACAGACCAATCCTATTGCACATGGGGTTGCCATGAGTCAGGCCAACTGGACAGCAGTTAAGAATAACAACAGCATACTTTAACGTCTCATTTATAAAAATGATGATAGTATTAAGGAAATATATCATATCCCCCTTAAAAAGGCATGTCTTAAAGTTGCATGGTAATTCTAATGAGAATTTGTTTTATTTTATTATACATTTAACCACCACCTCAAAATTATTATTCACCCATTATTTTAGCACACATTTATTAAATGCCTTTGATATGTGAGGCAGCGTCCTAGGCATTAAAACCTTGGCTCTCATGTAGCTTAGGCTTTAGATCTGGAGATAACTGTATATTAAAACATATGACATATGACAAGTGGAAACAAGTGATAAAGAGAAATAAAGCAGCTTCAGGAAGAAGAGAACATCAGGTTCTGTGCATGAGTTGTTGTTGTTAAGTGCCATCGAGTTGATTCCGACCCAAAGCAACCCTTTATAGTGTTTTTAAGGAGCAGCTGCTAAGCTTGAACCACCGACCTTGCGGTTCAAATGACATTAAGTCTGATGAGTGGAGTACCTGTTTTAGATATGTTGGCCAGAATAGGTTGCTTTGCTACAGTGACATTGAGCAGAGACAGAAATGGAGTCAAAGATAGAGCCTTGTGAAAATATCTGAGCAATGTGTTTTGGAGCAAGGAACAAGCAAGTGTTAAGGCCCCGACGCAGAGTACACTGGATTTTCTGGGGAAGCAAGAAGCCTAGTGTGGCTGAAGGAAAATCTGTACTAGGATGATTCTAACAGGAAATGACATCAGAGGTGGCACAGCAGTGTGGAGGCAGATCACAGAGGGCTTTGCAACCAAGGCAGGATATGGAATTATATTCTGGGTAACATGGGAAGTAAGCAGAGAGTTCTGATCAGAAGAGTGAGCTGATGTGATTTACATTTATAAAACACCACACTGGCTCCTGTGGAGAGACCATCTGGGACGTGCAGGAACATACAAGGGGGCTTCAAAAGTTCATGAAAAATGAAACTTTTCCATTAAGTTTTTGAAGCTACCTCGTACTATAGATTAAGATGAGAACTTTTTTTGTTTTGTTTTTCTATGCATGTAACTACCATGTCAAAATTATTATTCAACCATTATTTCAACATTTATTAAATGCCTTCTACACGTGAGGCATTGAGAACATGGATGTTAACAACAGATATAAAACCTTAGGTTCTGAAAACGTAATAGGTATTGTATATTGTGGCAGACTGCTTGTAATTTAAATGACTTTGCCATATTTATCATTGTAGATTGTGGCAGACTGCTTGTAATTTAAATAACTTGGCCATATTTATCCCAGGATTTATTTTAAGACATTTGAAGATGTCTTTTCTTTCTGCCTGAGTTATATTTACAAAGAAAAATGTTTTTTAAAAATAAAGAAAGGTAAATTACTAGTTATTAAAGCTGTTTCCACTGGTTTTTGATACAAGTCAATCAACAACTGGCTTGCTGGTCTCAGAGGGCAGTGATTTATTGTGTTAAAATCAAAATTAAAAATGGGCACTAAATGTATCAAGGTTAAACACACACACACATACATATACACATACATGTATTACAAATGGAAAAATTGGGGCATGGGTAAAGGTGATGTTCAGCAACACAGTGAACATAAGTTTATGTTACTGAACGTACACATGAAGAATACTGAAATGGCAAATGTTTTGTAACATATGTATTTACCACAATATAAAAAATTATTTTTAGAAAGAGAAAATTGATACTAGAAATATATTTTAAAGACAGTTAAAACCTTATAGTACAGATAGAAGCACTGCTCATGAGATTCAGATTAAACATTTTAAAATCACAGTATACCATGTCTGTCTGTTGAACTACAGTCAGGTGCCACATAACAGCTATTAGGGCAGTGTCTGGCCACTTATACATCTGTGGTCCCAACCCCTGGAAAGCCTCATATACTAGAAATTCGAAGTACACACAATGGTTCATAATAACAAACAGGTGCTACTTTTGGGTGTGCATCAAAACAATATTATTATTGTTACTGCATTATAAAAGACGTTTTAATGCATTTAATGCGTTTCTTAAATGTTTTATGCATAGGAAGGTACACAATATACTAAGAGAGACATTTGTCTGACACTCCATATGAATTGTACCTAGGGGTTCTGATTAAAATACAAATTAGACTTAAGGTCAGACTTAGGAATGGAACACAATTGTAATCTGAGGACTTCCTGTTTATACAAGGTGGCTTCAAAAAGTTCGTGGAAAACTTCCATGATCTCTTAATTACATATTTCTACCAGCTTTTCAAAGCCCCCTTGCAATACAGTGTATGTACAACATCCAAATCTTATAATGTCCTATTTCACAGAATGTATTATGGGTGTTAGTGGTGCATGGTTGTAGAAATAACACTTTTCTGCAAAGATTTCTTAAATATTCATCAGTAGTGGACCTGTGCATGAATATAAATGAGCTCACCTATAAACGGGATAGACGCCAAGGAATCGGCAGGCGGACTGGTACTTGAGGCCTTCCTTTCCTCCATCCTTTTTATATGGACCTCTCGACGTGCATCATTGGGCAACCAGCAGGTAGTATCTGACCCAGTGTCTTGGTCATTGACTGCCAAGATGTATGACTGATGCCTCAAAGGCTGTGGTGTTTGCCGACCAGATGGAGGCTTTTCCCGTAGGACAACGGTTTCTTTATTATCTATAATACTTGCTTGCTGAATTTCTGCCTCTTGTAAATGTAAATCTTGATTCCTTTGACTGACAGATAATTCAAAGTCTGAAGCGCCAGAGTTCTCATTCTGGATAAGCTTAGCAGAAGCCCCAGATAAAGAGGGGGATTTCGCAGTCTCCACTTGGTGATCTGGGGCACTTTCTGTTCTTAACCACGTCTGCTGATTTGATAGACTGTTTTGATGCAAGTGATTCACTGGTCTTTGGTCTTTGATAGAAACAAATGAGTTCTGGCTAAATGATGGTTTGGGGACAAATGTAGAAGGCGCTTTCAGAGAATTGCTTCGAACTTTTACAAGAGGTGACCTGTCTTGTGAAATACCTCGAGGCAGTGACATTCCACAAGTGGTTTGAAAATTTCTGTTGGACTGTAATACTTTTAGATCTGGTGGAATTTTTTTAAACTGAGATGTAGATGCCATTCCTCTGCCACTTACTCGTCTATTGTCAGAATTAGCAATATTGGGAGCCACAGTAAAACTTGAACCTCGGAAAGATTTATGAATTTCTTGTTGCCTAGGTCTTTCGTAAATACCCCGTCTATCGTCTTGTTCAGTAAATCCACTCCATTTATAAGTCTGTTTTCGCTCTCCATTTGAATCAGGGATTTGACCTTCAGAATTGGTACTGTCTACGGTTTCACCCTGTCCCCCGATATAATCCCATGAACGAGTTCTATGATTACTAAAGCTAACAGGTGGAGATGTCAGTGCTCCTTGAGAGGCACTTCTTGGACAATACTTCATTAGCACAGGATCCTCCAGTCTTTCCTGGGATACACTGCGTTGCCGGATCTGAACAGATTGGGGCCCTCTCTCATGGGAGGTGCTTCTACGTCGTACCTGCAAAGTAGTGCGATTCGGTACCACCTGGTTATAATCTGCTGTGCTCTGCGATGCTGCTCTTAAACTATCCAATCTTTCCTGAATCGTCCGACAACCTATGTGCAATCGTCTGTTATCAATATACTCTTTGTAAGTTTTATAGTTTTTCCAGTCTATGTGCTGATGAGCATTTGGAGAATAGTGATTAACAGGTACAGAAGGAGAATCTGCAACTTGAGGTCTACTGCTTGAGAGTCCTTCTGAATGTCCACTGTAATTTCCAGATTTAAGCAAAATTCCAGAAGGCTCCAATGACTTGGAGCCCGTAGTCTGATGAATCAGATGGGCAGTGGGAATTGACGATGGTGGTGATGTAGTTCTTGACATGAGAGAGGTCTGTTCATTTATGCCATACCTCACTTCTTCAGTTCTATGTGAAGGACCTGCGTGGTTGTTTCTATTGGACAATACATCTACAACCTTCTCAGAAGGTACAATGACAGTCCTTACACTTTCATTGCAAACACACACTGCTGTGTTTGACTTTGCAACATCGGTTGGGGATGGAGGCACTTGTATTTCCATTCTATAGGCCCTGCCAGGTTGTGATAGTACTGGTGTACTGGTTTGCTGTTTGCTCAATGAAGAGTCTGGAGGAGATATTTCAACTGGTTGTGCCATAGCTGAAGGAGCAGATGTCAGCCATGGATAGCAAACTGGTGGAGGTTCAGGAATATTCCGAGCATTGCCACTGTAGGCTACATTGCCTTTCAGGTAGGCATCTTGAGAATATGCCTGTATGGGAATGAGAAAAAGGTGTCATTTAAGATTCACTAAAAGGAACAATAACTGCCATTCTTGTAGCTCACTATTTTACTTTCATATGCCCAACCTTGTTTTTGAATGATGTTCATTACAGCACGCATGCAAGCACAATATAGCGGTGTCCCACAAATTTTGAAAAGAGCTAGTCTCATAAAAATCAAACAATAAATTGTAAAGTCTGTAACAAAAGTAAATTACAATCATTCATTTTCTCAAAATATCTGAAGCGCACGATTTCTCCAACCAACTAGGTATAACCGTGTTGCTTCTAAAAGTCTCCCATTCAAGCTTTATAATACAGTAAGGATTTTTTGGCAGTTGACAGGCTAAATGGCTGCTTAATAAATCCCAGCCCAAAATAAATAAATAAATGATTCTTATCTCTTTGCCAGAGAGAAGGTGACAATCTTAAAAATCTTAACCAAATACATTTTTATTTTTAGCACTACTGCTATCATATATGAATAGAATTTATTGAATAGTGTCTCATCAACTAAATACTACTGAGTTCCTAAAAATAATCCACTCTGATGAATTAAGTACTTCAACAAGCATGCTAAATGTTTTATATTTAAAATAAGATAATAGGTATGTTTAAGAAATTCGATACATAAAGAAAACTAAAAAAGCAGGTTATTCAACTCTCTGTAATTTGTATGCTTTACATTAAGCTAATACAAATGATATGTCTTGAATTTATGTAGTCTCTTTTAGTTATTCTAAGGAGACATCTCTCTGTTACCAACAGGCAGGCATGCAGGCATCGACTACTTCAGAAATCATCTAGCAGTAACCTTAAAAACTGAAGAACTGAAATTAAATGCAGATACTCTACAAAGGAGAGCTAATCAATGCAGCACAGGACGATGGTCAGCGTGAGACACTTAGGTGTGGAATCAGATTACATACCCTCCCCAATCAAAACAAGTTTTAATTCAAGACTATCGTCACATCCTGTCTTTGCATTAGACAGCTCACAAAGCTCAAGTGCAGCCACAAACAGTAACAGCAAAGTACTAGTAAAGCGAGAGAGTAAGATACTTTAAAAAAATGCGGATGCTAATAAATATTATGCTTTAACAGTTAAGTACAAGATACAAAAGAAAACCAAACAGAAAAAGAAAACCATACATAGCACACACATTCTGCAAATTAGTAAGATGAACACTACGAAGGGATTTTTTCTTAGCAAACTTACAGTTTTAATACATTGGCATATGACAAATCTCTATAAAACATGACTTAAAAAGCAAGGAAATGGCTACTGTGCATTTCTTACCAGTGCTGTGACATCCTTTGTAAACTGTAGCTAGCAGAAAATAGGAAAACATAGTAGAAGCTGCTTACTGATATAAAGACAGAAACATGTTGTCATATTGATGCTGGAAACAGCCAGCTAAAAATACATCTATACTGATTTCTCTGGACGGTACCAAGAGAGGTAAAGGGCAGTGAAGCATAAAGAATAACTTCAATATCCTTCTGAACAGCTTTTTCTCAGGCTTTTCTCTGGTTCTTCTTTGATTTGTCTCTCATTCTTAAAAGCAAAATACATCTGGTGACATGCATTCCTAACAGATATTTCCTTCAATATGCACTGCTGTTTGATAATAGGCTACAAAGCTTCCCTTCCACAAGAGCAACATTGATGTCTCTCATTTCCCCTGAGCTTCTTCCATCTCTGCTTCCAGATGACGAAACGAATGCTCTATTATGCATTTAAAAGAGTACAACCTCCTCCTTCCCCTGTAAATCAGAGCATAACCACAAGCTGTCAGCTGACTGCAGCTGCCTTTACACTTATGATTTGGGAAAAAGAAAGACTTGTCTTATTTGATAGGCTTCACTCAAAAATTGGGGCCCTTCAATACTGTATCTTTTGTATTGTATTATTAGCTTATGAAAACAACTGCTGAATAGACAGTAAAATAAACGACTTCCAATGTAATTTGTACTAACTTGTAATACATATTATAGACTGTATTCACTGGAGAGTCCTTGTGTGGTGCTGTGGGTTAGTTAATGCACCAGACTGCAAAGCCGTTTGAACTGCAAGATCGGCAGTTCAAGCTCACCAATCACTCCTCAGAAACCCTATACAGGGTCGCTATGGGTCGGAACCGACTCGATGGCACTTAACAAGAACAACAACATATAGACTAGCACATATAGACAAGAGCGCAGTAAGGCTTTAAAGCTAAATATCTAAAAGAATACATACATGCATGCCATAATATTTTTAAGGCATGAATGCAGCCAATCAAAATGTGCATTTTGAGTATGTAAATTAACTTAACGAGTTTATCTTTTCACTGCAGATTATATTAGTGGTGGCGGTTATGTGCCGTGGAGTCAGTTCTGACTCATAGAGACCCTGTACAGGGTTTCCGAGGCTGTAGATCTTTACGGGAGCAGAAAGCCTCATCTTTCTCTCAAGGAACAGCTGGTAGGTTCAAACTGCTGACCCTGCGATTAGCAGCCCAATTTGTAACCAGTACGCTACCAGAGCTCCTTGCAGATTATATTAGGGCCAATAATTATCCATGATATGAAAATTGAGTCTGGGTGAGTAGCTGTTTTGTGCAATTTTATTATGTGTCTCTTTAAAAAGGTGGGGGAGGGCAGGGAGGAATTTCTCTATGGTTAATGATGTAAGGAAAGGCTAGTTGGCAGGTTTCTGGATTTTTCAAAACCTCTATTATATTAATGTACACTGTAACACTCAAAGGAAGCACAAACTTAGTCAGCCAATGAACCAATTTTCCCCCCAAGGGTTTTTAAATGATTAAAATTTCAGTTTGAGAAATGTTTCCAACATATACACACTGACACGAAGGGGCTTTAAAATGTTCATGGAAAAATTCCACTATCTTTCAGTTCCATTTTTCCATTAATTTTTTGAAGCCCCCTAGTGTATGTGTAAGGAGCTCTGGTAGCGTAGTGGTTACGATTCGGGCTGCTAACCTCAGGGCTAGCAGTTCGAAACTACCAGCTGTTCCGCAGGTGGCTATGAGTCGGAACCGACTCCACAGTACATAACAACCACAAGTGTATGTGTAAATTATGTATGTAATTTAAAGACTGGAACTAAGAAATACATGAATAACATTTTTATTTATTCATTTTTTTTTTTTTACATATGTGCAGACATCTCTAAGATTCTTAAATAGCAACCCTAAATATCAAATTGTCTCTAATAACGGGTTCCCAACTTCTGGGTACAGTTATGGCAAGGTGTCGTGAAGTACAGACGTATGCACCACACTTTAACAGAAGAGTAAATATACTACACAGAGTTGAGATAAATATGAATTTATTCATCAGCCTCATAGAATTTCTTCACATATTCTTTCAGTTCATGAACACTAAAAAAGCTTGTCTGTCTATTCAGAGTCCTGGTGTGATGCTGTGGGTTAATGCGCTGGATTGCAAGATCGGTTTAAACCACAAGGTTGGCAGTTCAAGCTCACCAGCCGATCCTCAGAAACCCGATACAGGGTCGTTATGGGACAGAACTGATTCGATGACACTTAACAACAACAACAACAACAAATATTTTTATTCATGTATCTGTCTACTTCTCCACTTACCTACCTACCTGCCTAACCAACTAAAGGTTCGTTCTCAAAAAAAGTTGAGAAAGTAATACCATTCCAAAGTAACATCTATGGAAATGAGCAGTTATTCTAAGGCCCTTGAGCTTAGTATACATTCAACTGGTAGGTCACGGATATATCTAGTAGATCTGGAAATCTGTATGGCTATTCTAAGAGGTATGATACACATACAAATTAGTTCCCAAATAGGTTTTGGGAAATTGGGACAAGACAATATGAACTTTCAGGACTCTTTTCCCAGGACAGCTCAAGTGTTCCACAAGAAAACAAACTGTCTACTAAGGAATACTTTACATTTTTTCAAGAAGGGAAGTGCTCGCCTGGGCTTGGGCAAACATTGGAGTGGGTCATCTGGAATGGATCGTTACATCCAGCGTCCTGACCTGAACACGGAATCCATGGATATGGCTTCAAATTCTGGGAAGAAGGACAAACTCTATAGCCTGTCCACAGTTGACCGTGACTGGCATTTTTTTTTCTCTTGAGGGCTTCATAAAAAAGTACTTAATTTTTCACTGAGCCAGCCTGGTCTGACATATCAAAATTTTAATCATCCACTTGGGATCTTTGGATTGTCAGCGGGAACCAATTAAACAGTACAATATATCATTTTACCAAAGTAATTTGTATTCTTAGATTACAACAAAAATTACATCAAAACCATCATGCATTAATAAATTTGTCTGAAATGGTATGACACAGACATTTATAAATCAATGTCATATGACTGGCTTATTCAACTATTAATAATTGTGATTATTTTTTGGCCTGTTAGAAGCCTAAAAAGATACTTCACAATACATGGAGGTGTCTTAACGACATTGGCTATCACTTGAAACTAACTTGTAAAATATGAAAGAAGCTTCCAAAATTTCCATCCCTTCCTTACCCTAGGCAGGGCCACCTTGAGCCACACTTGACAGATGGTTACCTAGTTTTAAATAGGATATTGTTTTGATTATGGAATAGAAACAGTTTATCTGATAAATTTAAAGAAAAACCTTGTTTAAATATCATATTTAAATTTAAGAGTCCTGGTGTGGTGCTGCAGGATAATGCACTGGACTGCAAGGTCTCTTTGAACTTCAAGGTTGGCAGTTCAAATGCAGCAGCTGCTCCTCCAAAACCCTAAGTTGTTGTTGTTAAGTGCTGTTAAGTCCGTTTTGACTCATAGCAACTCATGGCAACCTTCATCTCTCTTAGAAACCCTATACAGGGTCACTAAGAGATGGAACCAACTCAATGGCACTTAACAACACCTCATACCTATGGTCAGGGGTGAATTATCCAATATGCAAGGTAAGCTTTTGTTGTTGTTAAGTGCCGTGGAGTCGGTTCCAACTCATAGCGACCATGTACAGGGTTTCCGAGGCTATACATCTTTACGGGAGCAGAAAGCCTCATCTTTCTCCCGCAGAACAGCTGGTAGTTTCGAACTGCTGTCCTTGCGGTTCACTACTCTACCAGAGCAGCTGGAAAAATTGTCCAGAGCAAAGACCCATAGATGACAAGCAGAAAGGACACTAGGAAACGTGAGTGCTGCAGTGGAAGAGAACAGGTGGGAGCACTGAAAAAAATTGCTATCATTTTGTACTTATGTTTCCCCTTTCCTTTAAGATTCATTGTGTATAATCTCACATTCAATTCTTTCTCTTTGACCACATAAGAACATGGCGCTATAAGCACATGACTAGTGGCATACACAAAGAGAATCGAAATGCGCCTTCAGATTGAACATATCCTTGCACTTGATCATGCTCTTTGTGACTGCTCCTGTCCCCAGAGGCTATCAGCAGTAGTCCAGTGAACTGTGAAGATGTAGCAACAGAGGACAGAAAGAGAATATGCAGGTTTTAAAGTATTAGTTCAAGAAGTAAAACACCCTTAAAAAGATTTGCAAAGGACACAACAAACACCATAAAACAAACGAATGAAATTATTTTCAACTGTCTTGTATGAACATTTTCTTCCCACTATCTCAGAACTGAAGAACAAAATTACATGTTCCAAATCAATTTTTTTTTTACTTGCTAACTTTCTACAATGTGTCTGTGTTAACATCTAAATTCAAATATAAAGAAATTCTATTTTATAAAGTTTACTTTTAAAAAATAAATTTTATGTATTTTTTATTTACTCAAATGTATTTGCTATGGTAGAACCAAATTTTAAAAGTGACAATTTTATATTAAGGTGAAAATGAGAGTTTGCAGGAGATATATAGAAGGATTTGTGAATTGCTGAATCCTGGTGTGGGTTAATGTGCTGGACTGCAAAGTTGGTTTGAACCACAAGGTCGGCAGTTCAAGCTCACCAGCCACTCCTTGGAAACCTATACAGGGTCTCTATGGGTCAGAACCCACTGGAAGGCACTTAACAACAACAATAAAGACAATTTACTTGGATCCACAATCAGCACGCAAAGAAACAGCAGTCAAGAAATCAAATAAGCTATTGTATTGGGCAAATCTGCTGCAAAATACCTCTTTAAAGTGTTAAAAGAGAAAACAAAGATGTCTTTTGAAGGACTAAAGTACACCTGACCCAAGCCATGGTATCGCCTCATATGCAAGTGGAAGCTGGATACTGAACACTGAAGAATTGAATGATGGTATTGGCAAAGGAGTCCTAGTGTGGTGCTGTGGGCTAATGCGTTGGACTATAATGTTGATTTGAACCGCAAGGTCAGCGGTTCAAGCTCACCAGCCACTCCTTGGAAACCCTATACAGGCTCGCTATAAGTTGGAATTAACTCTACAGCACTTAACAGCAACAACTGGCAAAGAATATTAAATATACCATGGCCTGTCAGAAGAATGAATAAATCTGTCTTGGAAGAAGTACAGCCAGAATTGCTCCTTAGAAGCAAGTATAGCAAGGCTTCATATCACATACTTTGGACTAACCCCTTGGAGAAGCACAGAAACAGTGAAACTAGATGGACTGACACATTTGCCTGCAACAATTTCCTCAAGTATAGCAACAACTGTGAGGATGGCACAGGGCCACGAGTATTTAGTTCTGTAGCAATTGAGGTCACTACCAGTCAGAACTGATTCGATGGCACCCAACAACAAAGACGATTCCAAAATTAACTTCCTTTTTAAAACAGAAGAAATCTCTTCTGTTGAAAGCTCACATTTAATGGGTGCAAGTCATTGTACTAGTATCACTTGTGCTTAAATTAGTAATAGCAATATAAAGATAACAGATTTGCTCCAAATACTACATTCACTTCTTGCTTCAGTAAAAAACAAAAACTCATAATGGTGTAGAAAGTAAACATATTTCAGAATATGAAATTGTTGCATCTGCAGGCCCCATAAATAACAAATCCAGAGTCTACTCTGTAGAATAATTTTTCTTTTAATGATGTAAATTATTGGATCAAGGATGATAGACAACACCACAGTAGACCATTTCAAAACTTTCTGGATGGTAAGCAAACAAGGTTTTGAAGCCAGAAGATATTTCTAGGGTACAAAGCTAGGTGCCATAGCTAGAATACATTTCTAGGGTGAAAATTACACGAGGCAGTGGCTCCTATAATTCTCCATCAGGTCAGTAAATTGGTTTTCGCTTGCAAACTATTCAATCCTCAATAATTAATTATATACTTGTTATAGATGGATTTAATGATCAGTGTGTTTTGAATATGATCGGTAAATATGAAAACAGTTTAATTCACAGAGATTGTATGTTGTTATATTTAAACTGAAGACATGGTTTTGGGTTCAGTCATGAACTGGACACATAAATTAATAAAGAACGTTGGTTCTGGAAAGCCATATTGCAACAGTTTGTTGCTGTTGTTATAACAATCGCTGACTGTAGACTGTCTTTTTGAGGAAGATAAGAAGTGTTTGGGTCTCTGTAGAATGAAAAATTTAGGGGTTTACTTGAACTTGTTCAGTTTGATCCATTTTTAGTTAGTCACATCTCAAAATATGGCAAGCATCGAATATGTTTAAAATGACATGTGCAAAATTAACACTCAGAATAAGTGATAAAGTTTGAGCAATTATATTCAGTGATGTAAATATAGCTTGGTATTTCCATTTGTCTGTAGATTTCAATCCTGATTTTCTCATACAGATCAGCTAAATATTGTTTTAAGGTATGTAACTCCAACAGATGAAACACCTGCCAAGCAATTTATCATATTTCCTAGATTTAAAAGTCATACCAATGAAGAAATTGCAAATAAAATACTTCCGTATTTATGTAAAGTTTGTAAAATTGGTTTTTCTAAGTGTAGAGGCCAAACTTATGACAATGTTACCGAGATGTCAGAGCTTCATAAAAGGCATGCCACAGAACATTTTAGAATGTAATGAAGATGCCATTTTCATACCATGTGCTATGTGTACTAGGATTAGTAGATTGCCTTTTCTACTGTTCATTTACTCTACACATTTTTGCTGTCTCTGCTTAAAGGCAGTTAGTATAACATATTTAGGCAATGGTTGAGTATTAAAATGCCTTTCTAATACACATTGGGAAGCGCATACTGTATCAATAAGTATAACCCTGCAATTGTATATTTCGATTCTCGGTGTCTTAGAAAATACTCTGAAGACCAGACACATATAGGAGATCCAAAAAATAAGCTGAAAACATCACCAACAAAACACAAACACTGGAGTACGTCGGTTATGTGGGATAATAAAGAATTTTCATCAAGCAAGTCAAGGTCTCAAAAATTTATAAGTAAATTTAAAGCCACGCACTGATCTCTACCACTCATTAACAAGATATTTAGATAATCTAAGAGATTTGGAATATACAACAAAACAAATATTACCAAATACTGATGATCAAACAGTTCACTGCTACAGAAACTTTAGAAACAAGTAAATGGTAGAAGTGCCCCACAAATATCACGATTGCTACAAAATCATAGAACCCATTATTAAAACAAAATATCACAACAGGAAGCTACTGGTCTCAACACACATACTCCACCATGGTCTATGCACTTCTGAAGGTGCTATTTCCACTTCGCTAACTCTGCCCTGAAGAATTCTGAGCTCTTAGACTGATGCCACATCAAAACATTAGTTTGGGTATCCTTGAGAAATTAAAATGACCTTCCTTTTAAATATTCTATAATCTTGGAAACAAAAAGAAGCCTAAAAGGGAAAAAAAAATCAAGGCTGTATGATGGATGGGGTACGGATTCCCAATGAAATTCTCAAAGAAAAGTCCTTGCTACCCTCAAAGAAAGAGCTGGTGCATTGTCATGATGGAAAAAATATTCCTTGGCACAACTTTCCTGGCCTTTCTGCCAACCAGCACAGTTTTCAATTTCTTAAATCTTCATAATAATCCCCAGTAATCATCCTGTGTCCTTCAGTCTCGATCTGATGTGTGAGTAAGCAGAGGAGGGACACAACAGATTGTCAGAGTTTAGGGCCATAATGGCCCTGCCCCTGATGCAGTGAGTCCAGAGACAGCAGCTCTGACACTACCTAGCAAATGTGATTTACGTAAGCCATTTAGACTCCTCATCTGGACCCGAAGGTAGTAGAGCTCTACAGTGTAGAGCCAGGCTTCAGTCCCAGAGCTGCCGGGGTTCAAACCCTATTGCTATCACATGCGTTGCTATTATAGCAGACAAATAGTTGAATCTTTTGAGTCTAACAGAGACCAGCACCAAGTAGGCTCATATTCCCCAGTCAGAATTTAGGCATGCTCAAGAATCTCCAGGAGTATCAGAACTGATTTATATGAAATTTAATTTTCAAGTTAATTGAGCAAAATTCCTAACGAAATTATCTGACAGTATCCACCGAGAAGAATGCCCCAGACTCTAGCTCCTATCAGTATTCTATTCAAGGAAGTATTTTCTTCAGTCTGCACCATTGTTTAGGTGACTTGGCAGATGGTGGCTAGTCCATTCATACACAAACATACATTTGAGAGGGTAGCAAAACCATCTTATTTTTCAAAAAATATGAAACAGAAAATGATTTTTATTTTATAACACTTTATAATTATAAACCTGTCTAAGAAGCCACAGTCTAAACTATCATTATAAAATATTATCACAACGGCATATACTGCTTCTCATATCATTAATCTAAAAAATATCTGTTTAAAAAAAAAAATTGTGAAGTACAAGAGTGAATACTATCACCAGCATTATCTTAAAACATAATGACTTTAATTCTTAATTCAACTTCATGTCATCTATAAATCACAAATGCTATGATTCTGTATCAGTCCTTACGCAAGTCATGTGTTAAAACAAATTAATCTTTCTACACCAGCTCTGGTAGCGTAGTGGTTACGAATCGGGCTGCGAACCTCAAGGTCAGTGGTTCGAAACTACCAGCTGCTCCACGGGAGAAAGATGAGGCTTTCTACTCCCGTAAAGATTTACACCCTCGGAAACCCTGTACAGGGTCGCTATGGGTCGGAACCGACTCGATGGCACTTAACAACAACAACACACCAGCTCTTAAAGATGGGCTGAATACCTGCAGAAGCACTTAACAACAACAACACACCAGCTCTTAAAGATGGGCTGAATACCTGCAGAACAAGCCCATCCACATATCACTTCAGGGAACGAAAACTCCATGGCCTACCCAATCCTGCTGTTTGCAGATAAGCAGACAAAAACTTTTCCTTGAGTAAATGAGTTTTCCTTGAGTAAATGATTTTCATAGTGACTCTAAAAGTATTCATATCTATGTTTTTTAAAAGTGAACATTCAACTTCACAGAAATAAATACATCTTTAAAATCATATACTCATATTTTGAGTAACAGGAAGGCCCCTGATAGAACATTTTAGCTCTAGAATCTGTATTAAAGAGAAATATTTCTGCATATGGCTTTTTAAATCTGCAGAAAAAGAAAAAATTCATTTTGTGTTTTAAAATATCAAATACAGATATTCCCATTATGAACAACATGTGTTCCAACTCATTACAACCCTGTATAGGGTTTCCAAGGAGCGGCTGGTGGATCTGAACCCCCGACCATGAGATTAACAGTCCAACGCTAATACTACAGCATCACACCAGGATTCCAAACAACACATACTATGCGCATTATACATTTATTTCCTAATGAGTTATACAATGCATTCAAATGTGAATGAAGGCCTAGGCGTCAAATCAAAGTTTTCTTTAGCACTAAGGTCATGTGCTTTTAATTTCCTATGGTTAAAATAATTCCAATAACGTGTTCTGAAAGTAAACTTTCTGTTAAAATATACCACAACCTGATAAGGCTGATAAGCCTTAAGAGCTGTATACACGTCATCTAGGGAACTAATTTTTCTGTGTTCTCAGCACTTTGTGTTTTACCTCAAATAAAATATAATAAGACAGACTGACCAAGGTTCCCTCAGGTCAGACCATTAGAAAATGATTTCTTCTGCTGGATTAAATGGCTTATTATTCTCTACCTACCACAGCAGACTACAACAGCAATTCTTCATCTGATTCTTTCCTTAGGAAGTGCTGTTCTAAATGACATTCAACCAGTGCCTTCACCCTAGCAAGGAAAGTCTAATGAAGATCAGAAGACAGTTCAGTTTAGGTAATCTATTCTGTCTATGGAGCTCTGGTAGCGTAGTGGTTACGAAGCGGGCTGTGAGCCGCAAGGTCAACAGTTCGAAACTATCAGCGGTTCCGTGGGAGAAAGATGAGGCGGTCTGCTCCCGTAAAGATTTACAGCCTCGGAAACCCTGTGTAGGGTCACTATGAGTTGGAACCAAGTCCACGGCATATAACAACAATAACATGAGTCTTAAGATTGTAAGAAGGATTCGAGATAAAGCTTTGATGGTATATATACATCATCTTCTAGTACTTATTGTATAAGTCATTGTTGCTGTTAAGTGCTATGGAGTGAGGTACAACTTATAGTGACCCTGAATAGGGTTTCAGCGGTAGCAAACGTTTACAGTAGCAGAAAGCCTCATGGAGCAACTGGTGGGCTCAAACCACCCACCTCTTGATTAGCAGTACTGTGCTTATCCTACAGAACCACCGCATTCCTTTGCATAAGGGGCCCACCATTTATTTCTGGAGTCCTCATGTGACGCTGCAGGTTAATGCACTGGACTGCAAGTTCGGTTTGAACTGCAAGATGACAACCTCACTAGATGCTCCTCAGAAACCCTATACAGGGTCGCTATGAGTCAGAACTGATTCCATGGCATTTAACAACAACATTTATTCCTAGTTTAGTGAATTTCATAACTATTGACTTCTATGACATGTCTACTACTCTATTACTATGCTGAATTATGAGGATCAACTACCCCTAGACATTTATAAAAATTATCCTCTATAAAATTATTGTGGATCATTGCACTTTTCTTGTTGAGATACTTTCCTTGCTTCACAAAAAGAGTCATGTACGTAAAAGGATAATCTTCTAACAGTAATAAGCTGTCTCTAAATAATGAGCCCTAGTCTAACAATTAAAGCTCTCTGGATACTACTTGAAAGGTGAGCAGTGTGAGGCCACCAACAATTCAGCAAAAGAAAAGATCGGGTAGTCTGTTCCCATAAAGACTAGTTGTTAGATGCACAGCAATCTTATGCGCAACAAAATGAAACACTGCCTGGAGCTACGCCATCCTCAAAATTGTTACGTTTGAGCCCCCTGATGCTGCCAATGTGCCGATCCATCTTGTTGAGGGTCTTTCTCTTTTCCGCTGGCCCCTACACTTTAACAAGGCTGATGTCATTCTCCAGGACTGGACCCTCCTGATAATATGTCCGAAGTATAAGAGATGATGTTTTGTCATCCCGGCTTCTAAGAAGCATTCTGACTATACATTTTGTGACAGATTTGGTAGTCCATAGCACTTTTAATATTATTTTCTAACCCCATAATTCAAATGCATCAGTTCTTCTAAGGTCTGCCTTATTCACTGTCCAACTTACACATACATAAGAAGCTACTGAAAATACCGTGGCTTGGGTCAGGCACACCTTAGTCCTCAAACTGACATCTTTGCTTGTGAACACTTCAAAGAGGTCTTTTGCAGCAGATTTGCCTACCGCAATACATCGTTTGATATCTTGACTGGTGATTCCATGAGTGTTGATGGTGGATCCAAGTCAAATGAAGTCTTTGATAATTTCAATCTTTTCTCCATTTACCATGGTGTAATTTATTAGTCCTTTTGTGAGGATTTTTGTTTTCCTTATATTGAGGTGCAATCCACACTAAGGCATATTGAAGGCTATAGTCTTGGATCTTCATGGTAAGTATTTTAAGTCCTGGTTGCTTTCAGTTGGCAAGGTCATATCATCTGCATATTCTATATTGACAATGAGTCTTCCTCCAATTCTGATGCCAAGTTTATCATTACATAATTCAATTTCCAGATTATTTGCTCAGCATACAGTTTGAATAAGTATGATGAAAGGATACAACCCTAGTGTACACCTTTCCTGATTTTAAAGCCATTCAGTATCCCCTTGTTCTGTTCAAATGACTGCCCCTTGGTCTACGTACAGGTTCCCCTTGAGCACAATTAAGTGTTCTGGAATACCCATTCTTTGCAACGTTATCCATAGCTTGTCATGATCCACATAGTCAAACACAAGTCAATAAAGCACAAGTAAACATGTTTCTGGTATTCTCTGCTTTCCAACAAGATCCATTTGAAGTCAGCAATGATATCCCTAATTATACATCCTCTTCTGAATCCAGCTTGAATTTCTGACAGTTTTCTGTCAGCGTGATTTTGTAGCCATCGTTGAATTATCTTCAATAAAATTTTACTTACATGTGATATTAATGATTTCCACATTCCATTGGGTCACCTCTCTTTGGAATGGGCACAAATATGAATCTCCTCCAAATGGTTGTCCATGTAGTGGTCTTCCAAATTTCTTGGGAAAATGAGTGAGTGCTTCCAGTACTACGTTGTTGAAAGATTTCAATTTGTATTCCATCATTCTTGGAGCCTTGTTTATCACCAATGCTGTCAGTGCACCTTGGACAACCTCTTTCAGCAGTAGTGGTTCTTGACCACATGCTACCTCTAGAAATGGTTGAACACAGACCATTTCTTGTTGATACAGTGACTCTGTGTTTTCCTTCCATCTTTCTTTTTGGTGCTTTCTGCACCATTCAATATTTTGTCCATAGAATCCTTCAATATTGCAACCCACTCTTTTCTTTAGTTCAACTTGAGAAATACTAAGCATGTTCTTTCCTTTTGGAAAGAACTAACTCCAGTTCTTTGAATATTCCATTGACTTTGTCTCCTCAAACTGCCCCTTGAAATAGTCTCATGTGTGTGTGTGCTTTATCAAAATAAACGTTTTATTTTTACAAGAACAAAAAAAAGGGGGGGATAAAAGCAAATGAAACCGTATATAAAATATTACAGAGATAGCCTCAATCCCTATACTCTACTGTAATTGGCTCAAGGGCTCACAGACCACATGTTATAACATAACAATCCAGTCTTCCCCTTATGGCCTCTGAGAGCCTGCTGCAGTGTTGTAACTTACTCAGGATCACATGAAACCTCTTGTCATCTTACAAACTCCTTTGTGTCAGCTTTCTCTACAAAACAATGACCTCTGGGAGTTTAGTTTAAGGTGTCTGGGGGAAGATAGAGTCTCCACTGAATAGTTTTCATCTTGTCTAGATGGGTCTGGTGAAAAGAGATAGGGATGAGATTCTTACGATTCAGTAGTAACTGTTATCATGGCTAATTGTGACTGTCACAACTGTAAAGGTATAAGTTTTGTAACAAAACTGGGGGAAGCAGTTCATCTTGCAGTCCAGAAACAGAGGACCCTAGGACCATCAAGGGACAGCAGCACAAGCGGAATGCACGGCCCTATCCAGAGGTGCAGTGACACCAGAGATGGATGCAGAGATGAGGACATGGAGAAAGGGAGCAGCTGAGGACTCTAGACTCATGGGAAGAGAGGGACTGAGTGCTAGTAGTCAGGAGGCAGGCTTGCAGAATGTGCCCTTTGGTTGTTTAAATTATTATATATTCCTGAATGTTTTTGTGTACATCTCCCTACCCCTTCACCCCCACAAAAAAAGAGGAAAAAAAGAAAAACAGAGGGAATGAAAGCAAATACTGTTGAATGATGATGCACGGAGATTGTAATCACTGCAATGCAATGACGGTGTAAAGCCGATGTTCTCCCATGTAAACTATCACTCAGTTCACACACACACACACACATACACACACACACACAAAGAAACAAAAACAATGACCTCTGGTAGCCTTTGTTTCTTCTTCAATAAATCTATGACAAAGGATTCTGCCACAGGACTCGCAAGCTTTTTGGTTGATGTACAATCTTACACTGACCAGATACTGCCTTATTGATTTCTTTAATGACATCATTAATTTGACAATAAGTTAAGCAAGATTTCATGTACACGGAAAAACCACTGTACATGTCGGAAGCTATAAATGCCATTTCCATAATGTTTCTTTGTCCTTTGTAGGGCTTATTTACAGGTGCACACCCCACAATGTTGACTGGTTCTTCAGGGTTCACATCTGATCCCTTTTCAAAACTCTTGGTTACTGCTACTTGAGGCCAACGGGTAGGAATGTGCATAATTGTTCCAGCTCAGAGGAGGCCATTATTGAAGCTTGCACCAGTCCTGGACTAAAACACTGCTGGATCCAAAGACTTGGAGATCAGGGTCTCTACTGGAAAACCGAGATTCCTAGGATACAACTCAAGAGACAAAATTTGAACACTCCACCTAAAGTCTGCTCTTTGGAATATTCTGTTCAGCTCTTGTACCTCTTCATTTCTTTCATTTGCATTAACTTTTCTGTGCTCAAGAGCAACTTTCAGAGTCTCTTCTGAGACTCATTTTGGTCTTTTCTTTCTTTCCTGTCTTCTTAATGACCTTTTGCTCTCTTCCTGCATGATGTGCTTGAGTGCATCTCACAGCTTTTCATGTCTTCTGTCTTTAGTGTCTAATTGCATCAAATCAGTTCTTGAGATGATCTCTAAATTCAGTACGGATATGTTCAAGGTTATGTTGTGGTTCTTGTGGACTTGTTTTCATTTTCTTCAGCTACAGCCTGAACTTGCATATGAACAATTGATGGTCTGTTCCACAGTCTGCCCTGGCCATGGTTTGGCTGATGAGATGGAGCTTTTCTACCATCTCTTCCCACAGATGCAGTCAGTTTGATTGTTATGTATTTATTCCACCTGGTGAGGTCAATGTGTATTTTGTTTTATATTTTTTTAAACAAAGTATTTGCTATTACTAAGTCATTGTTCATGGCAGATGATCGATAAAATTCCATCATGTGATCTCCAACATCGTTTCTATTTTCCAATGACTGATTTTTCCTATGTTTCCAACCTTTGCATTCCAGTCACCAGTGATTACCAAATCAATACATCTTGATTGCATGTTTGATCAATTTTAGACTGAAGAAGTTAGTAGAATTCTTCCATTTCATCATCATGGGCTTTAGTGGTTGGTGCGTAAATTTGAATAATGGTGATAGTAAATGGTCCTCCTTATGGGCATCTGGATATTATCCTACCGCAGGCAGTATTGCACTTCACAAAAGATCTTGAAATGTAATTTTTGACGATGAATTGGATGCCATTCCCTTTAAATTTGTTGTTCCCAGCATAGCAAACCATGTGCTTGTCTGATTCAAAATGGCCAGTACCAATCCATTTCCGCTCACTAATGCCTAGGATATTGATCTTTACTCGCTCCATTTCACTTTTGAAACTTCCAATTTTCTGAGATTCACACTCTATACATTCCATGTTCCAATTATTAATGGATGCTGCAGCTATTTCTACTCATTTTGAGTTGTGCCCCATCAGCAAATGAAGGTACTGAAAGCTTTACTCCCTCTCTATTATCACAGTCAACTCTACTTTTAGGAGGCAGCTCTTTCCTGGTCATATTTTGAGTGCCTTCCAATCTGAGGAACTCATCTTCTGACACTATATCTGACAATGTTCTGTTGCTATTCGTTAATATTTTCATCTTCTGGCACTATATCTGACAATGTTCCACTGCTATTCATAAGATTTTCAATGGATAAACATTCAGAAGTAGTCTGCCTCACTTTCTTCCTAATCTAGTGTAGTCTGGAAGCTTCACTGAAACTTGTCCACCACGGCTGAATGTGCTGGTGTTTCAAATACCAGTGGCATAGCTTCCAGCATCATCACAGCACCACGTAAGCCACCACAGTACAACAACCTGACAGATGGATTGTGGCTCATAAAGACTACAGCCTAGGAAATGCTCTGGGGCCACTGTACACTGTTGTATAGGGAGTTGGAATGGACTCAATGGCATATGAAAACAAAAAACCAAGCCCACAGCCCCCGAGTTGATTCTGATTCAATGCTCCATACGGTTTCTGAGACTGTAAACTGTATGGAAGCAGAATGTCTCAACTTTCTCCTGCAGAGTAGCTGGTGAGTGAGAACTGCCAATCTTTTCGTTAGCAGCCCAACACTTAACCCAGTGCACCAGCAGGGCTGCTTAACATCAGCAATTAAAATCAACATGTCTTGAAAACACACGGTTAGTTTCCATTCCTGTTGTTCCTAATTGCTGTTGAGTCAGTTGTGACTCACAGTGACCCTGAATAGTTTCTGAGGAGCGACTGGTGAGTTTGAACCATTGACTTTGTGGTTCAAATCAACTTTATGGTTGAGTGCTTATCCTACAGCACCACACCAGGACTCCTTACTTGGAATTAGTGAAGAATAACATTAAAAATCCAGCTATTTGCCATGACTTGATATTAACGCAACAGCACTCAACAACAAAATTCACTAAAAAGAACATTGTTGTTGTTAAGTGCCGTCGAGTCGGTTCCGACCCATAGCGACCCTGTACAGGGTTCCCGAGGGTGTAAATCCTTACGGGAGTAGAAAGCCTCATCTTTCTCCCGCAGAGCGGCTGGTAGTTTCGAACCGCTGACCTTAAGGTTCGCAGCCCGATTTGTAACCACTACGCTAAAGAGAAAGCACTTCCATAACCATTGCCACTTCCTATATGTAATTGTTTGCTTTTAATGTGTGTTTGCTCATTGTGTATATTCTACTGAAATGACAAGCCAACTGAAAAGAAGGATTTTGTTGTATGAAACTTAGGCTTAATAAAGGAGTTTAAAAATTCTTCTTAATTAATTTTCTTTCTAAAAACCAGAAAAGCATTTTAGACTAAATGCTAAAGTTTTCAACTACATAGTGTTATTTCCACACCAAAATAAAAGCCTAACATATTTTCTATTAGCTGTAAACTCAATCCATTGTAAACATTACTTCTAATAGAATGCATTCCATTCCACCGTAACAAAACAAAACAAAACAAAAAAACTGCAGAGTAAATAACTATACAAATGGAATATTTACTGAAAAATTAGGAAAATGGTTTTCATAAAACGTCTATTTCATATTTAAAAAAACAATAACATGTAGACCTACATTCACTGCAGCGCTAGACACAACAAAAAGCTGGATGAATGGTGAAGCAGTATGGACTACTCAGACTTAAGAAGCAACAAAGCCCTACACATGGATGGACCGCGAAGATAGCCTGCTGCGTGAAACAGTCAAACACAAATGGAGAAATAGTGAGTGACCTCACTTACGTGAAGAGACAAGGTAAATATATAAACACCAACAGTGTTCTGGTATGGCACTATACGATAAGCACTGTACTGCTGACTGCAAGGTTGGTGGTTCAAACCCACCAGTGGCTCCTCAGAAACTCTGTGCAGGGTAGTTATGAGTCAGAACATACTCAATGGCACTCAACAACAACCAGGGACAGGAGAGAGAACATCATTTTCTGGGAAGTGGCGAGTTTATGTCTACGGTGATGAGAAAATTGATACTAAGGGTAATGGTTATACAGCTTGACTAATGTAACTAATATTCCTGTGAGTTAGGTGCTGGGCTGTTAACTGTAAGGTCAGCAGTTCAAACCCACCAGTTGCTCCTCAGGAGAAACATGAAACTGTCTGTTCCTGTAAAGATTTACAGTCTCAGAAACCATATATAGATAGATAGGATTGCTATGAGTCAGAACTGACTCAGTGGCAATAGGTTTGGTATGTGGGACCGACCCACTGAGGCTGGAGGAACTCCCAAATCTATTGCTCTGAGAAAACTTTTGAATGCTGGGCAAAACTATCCCCTGAAGTAATCTTCAAATGAAATAAGAAGTTAGCTGGATTAGTAAAGAACGTCTGAGCATTTTGTGCAGCATGTTGTTTCAGTCATCGTTTGCATCGGATCAAACTGACCACACAGTATTCTCAAACATCGATGAGTAGTTTATGGAACAATGAGTCTAAGTTAATGGTTGTAAAATAATATGGGGACAGACGGTGACACAATGAGAAAAATGTAACAACTGTCACTGAACTGTACATATAATAATTATGAATGGGAATATGACCTACTGTGTCTATTTTCACCACAAAAAAAAGACAAAAGGATTTCAATGTCTGGTTAATGTACTTACACTCTGACTTGAGCTTGGTTAAAGGATTACTTAGAATGCAACACTATGGAAGCCAATTCTAGGAATCTCACACTAAGTGACAACATTAATTTTGTTCACAGAGGAATCAATAAAAATTCACATGTCACTTAATTGCAAAAAACTGGCAATGAGTTTTTCTTTTGATAAAATGTGGTGAATTCCTTACTCTGCTAAATGAACCAGAGAGTTTTTTCCTAGAACCCTTTCTTGACTCAATCCACCTTCATTCAAAAGAATTTTCATGAGCATTCACGACTATAGAGCATCTTTTATATTTGAATAAGGCTTACCACTTGGAGAATATCTTCATCTTTTGGCATAACACTAAGTTCCAATGTTGTATCACTGAAATTGAACATATGCATACTATTTTAGGCGAGGTGAAAATGATAAGGAAAATATATAAAAAAAAAAAATAACCAACTCAGAAGCATTTTTAAAACTGAATTTAATTTTTGGCTTCCTTAAATCTTTATTTTTCAGAATCAAATCGTTAAGTAAAAAGAAGTAACTATTATACACATAAGTTCATTATGTACAAAAGAACGCATCTTGCCATAATTACAAAATTATAATTTTAGAATATAAAGTACTTTACTTTTATTAAATAGTCCTTAAACAAAAACCAAAACAATATTAGTATACACTTATTATTTCAAGTCACAAAACAAATATATGATTTTGATGATATATTCTGTTTATCAAATTAAAAATTCATCAGCATAAGAACCCTCAAATTTAGTATTAAAAATAATACTAAAACCCTAAGTCTGCATTATTCCTACTTAACTTCAGAAGAAAAATAAACTAGCCAGTGTTCAGTATCACAGTTACTGAAACATTTCTAACATTTAAAAAAACTATATAGCATCTCAACTATTTGCTTTCTTCTTAATGATTTAATTTTAGAGCCTTATTTGTTGGTGTTGTTGTTAAGTGCCGTCGAGTCGATTCTGACCCATAGTGACCTTGTGTAGGGTTTCCAAGGAGCATCTGGTGAGCCTGAACCGCCGACCATGCAGTTCAAATGACTTTGCAGTCTGGCGCATTAACCTACAGCGCCATACCTGGACTCTTAGAGCCTTATAGGAACAGTTTAAAGTCTTGTTTTATTTTTGTATTGCTAATTTCTTACTAAATGTGACAAATATATACTCTCTATGGAGTCCTGGTCTGGCACTATGTGTTAATGCTCCAGACTGCAAAGCCATTTGAACTGCAAGGTTGGCGGTTCAAGCTCACCAGCTGCTCCTTGGAAACCCTATCCAGGGTCGCTATGAGTCAAAACTGACTCGATGGCACTTAACAACAATGGAGTCCTGGTGGGGCTGTGGGTTAATGTGCTGGACTGCAAAATAGGTTTGAACCGCAAGGTAGCTGGTTCAAGCTCACCAGCCACTCCTTGGAAACCCTATACAGGGTTGCTATGGGTTGGAACCGTTCAACGGCACTGAACAACAACAGCAACATATTTTAAAAAGCTGAAAGGGATAAATTATACCAAATTCTGCTATCAGGAATTCGATTATATTGATTTACTTTGAAAATTTTTATCATGAATTGAGTGGTTTACAGAGCCGATCTCAGTTTTACATTCAACAAATCATACACTTTGTTTGATGTTAATGACTATAATCCCCTCCGTAACAACAGTTATCATACTTCCTTCCTCCCTGTGGCTCCTATTTCCATTCCACAATTTTTCCCATTCCTTCTCAACTTTGTCCTTAGGTAAATGTTCCTTTTTGATACTGAATGGTTGATCATTCCAGAGTGAACATATCTTACTAGTGTTGTTTTCTCCCTATATACCTCTTTACTGCTTAGCTGAAAATTGGGCCATGACGTTCCTTTTCAAACCTGAAGGGTGGTCAAGAGCCATAGTCTACTTGGGTTTCCCAGGCTCTTTCAGACCAATAAACCAGGTCTTTTTTTTTATAATTTTGAGTTTTGTCACACATTTTCTCCTACTCTATCCAGGACCTGGATTAGACAGCCAGCCTTTAGATACGGCAAATCTAGTGGTATCTCCATTGAGTGATTTAATATCTAATCTACCTATATCAGATTCTTCCCCAATACAAGCAAGACATTAAGAAACAATCAAACAAATATACAACAACAAAAAGAAAACAAATCTAGTAATTACTGGTGTCTCTTTTTGACAAGTCTGAATTCTTGTTTTTAGGTTCATACAGATGAGAGAATGGTATACTAGTAAGAACCACAGGTTCAAATGAATGTAACCAAATATATAGGTACTTGTATTTCAGTATTTGGAGTTGGTACATAATACATACAGATGCAAGGATACATTTTTACATTAATACACTGCAGAACCTCAATGGCTTTGTGCTGCATTATCCATTTGCTACCAACTGCAGACAAAAGGAACACAGTTTTTTAAAAGAAAATAAGAGAATGAAACACAGTATTTCTATAGTTTTTAGACTGCTTTAATGGTCAAAAAGTTAAGTCTGTCATTCTGAAGGGTTATTACTCTGAAAGACGGACTGCACCAGTAACAATAAAAATGAATTGCAGATTTTGTGGCAGACAAAGACTGAATTATGCTTATGTAGAAAAGTAATATTTTGAAAGAAAAGATACTAACAAATATATTAAAAGTCCTTAAATTGTTGACTGAGGAAACACATGGGTATATTTATGATGAGCTAATTTATTTAGATGAAAATAAAATTTGGGTAAATCTCCAGGTAATGCCTAGAAAAGTTTTAACTTCAACACCTGTTCCAAGTGTCCTCAATCCTTTGAGTTCAAATAGTCAGGAGCATGGAGAACCCAATGTGAATGGCAAGATCTAACATTTGTTTTCTCTAGGAATCTCATTATACATTATAACAATAAAGAGAATACTCTGCTATCAATACACCATGATTACGTCATTTAATGGCCAAAAAATGACAATGAATTATGACATTATTATAAGTAGTATAGATTGTAGCATGAAATGCTTTGGATATGGTTAAAAAAGCTTGATAAAAGACTTCAAAAAGTGAAAGAGCGTCAAATAAATTATAGACAGGTAGGTATGGCTAGCATACAGCAATAGATAATCCAGAAGTTGTATAATTAAGTCTTGGCAGAGCTTCTTACAGTACAGTGATGATCTGGAAATCAGACCCCAAATTTTACGATCAGTACTGACAGACATTCAGTACAATGCACCTCTTTTACTTTTAATTACTTATTTATTAATTAATTTGGAAGAGAGTAGGACTACATTATCTTTGAGGTCTCATAGATCATTGCTCTCTCTAAATTTATTATCTATCTTTAAAGGCCAACATGCAACTGTTTCGTGTAAGTAGAAAACTGGGATTGAAAGGGAATTTCTTACTGTCTTGGTTAAAACAAATGAATAAATATGAGTTAAGAAGAGTATCCCAAAGACAGTTAACTATAATGTGTCTTAGAGCAATGAAGTCCTGACACATGCTATGAGACGGATGAGACTTGAAAACATACTGCTGAGTGAAGTAATCACTAAAAGGTGACACATGTCCGAACTCACTGATATGAAATAACAAGAATGGGCAAATGATACCATACTAGTGGTTGCCAGGGCAGGAGGGCGAGGGGAAAGGGAGAATGATCAGGAGGCAATAAGCTTTTGTTTAAGGTGATGGAAAATTTGGCAACAATTTCAGGTGACAGTAATACAGCACAGCCAGTGGAATTGATATCACTACATTGCACATTCCAAAAATGTTGAGGTGGCAAATGTGTGTTACATGTATTTCACTACAATTTTAAAAAGCTTTAAAAAAGTAATACATCCTAGTAAGTGATTTAAAAATACACTATAAATGCATTTATATATAAGCTAAGGTACATTACAAATTATACATTCTACTGTTCAAATAAGAGGGGGACATCTAAAATCAAATCTAAATGTATGGCTCTGGGACTCTGAAGGCTTTTGAATCTTAAATCTGATAAATCTGCCAAAGCAAAGCCACCAACTAAGATAACCTTCAGTTGTCTGACTCTTGGCAACTCTCGGATGTGTTAACCACAGTTTCAAATCACACCAGCTCCTTACAGGAATGCAATATTGTACAAAGTCTTCTTGCTCCACTGATTTATAACACCCATCTTTGGCCAAAATTAATCACGTTTCAAGAATCTTACCTGTTCTGAATTAAAGCAATTACTTGAGAATAAGTCTTTCCAATAACACTTTCTCCATTGACTTTTATAATGCGGTCACCTTCAAAGAATAAAAGAAAAAAAACAACAACAAAACAACTGATGAGAAAATCCTGAAGAAAATGACTTTGAAGATTTAAAAATGGTTTCTTGAGTATTATACTTATTTTTTAACATATCATTGCTAATTAATTTTTAATTAACTAAATCTTAATATAACCAAACCCCCAAACCCACTGCCATGGAGTGGATTTTGACTCAAAGCAACCCTACATACAGCTTACAAGAGTATAAAATTTCATGGAAGCAGACAGCTTCATCTTTTTCCCATGGAGCAGCAGGTGGGTTTGAACTTCCAACCTTGTGGTTAACAGTCCAATACTTATCCCACAGCATCATCAGGAACCTTTAATATAACCAGCTTCTTAAGAAATACACTCATGTTCTAAATGAGAGCTTCAGTCATTTATTAATTTATAACCCTCCAAAGTTGTAGTTACCAGGTGGTGAGTTGTAATTTTTATGCCCCTTCTATTTACTGTTTCCTGAGTTGCAAAACTATTCAGTTATTTCTCCATTTATCCATTCTTACTGATGAGCCCATTGTCATCAGGTTGGTTCTGACTCACAGCAGCCCTATAAGACAGGGCAGAACTGCTCCGTAGGGCTCCAAGGCTGTAATGCTGACTGAAGCAGAGAGTCACATCTGTTCTCCCACACAGCAGGTTCAAACAATGGTTGAGCACTTTAGCACTGCACCATCAGAGCAGTCTAGTGCTTATCTTACAGTGCCACACCAGGACTCCTAACTATGGGTATGCATGCTTTTAAGTTTTTATAGTTATTGTGACGTGCCATTGAGTGGTTGCAACTCAAACAGGGTTTCTAAGAAGTGGCTGGTGGGTTTGAACAGCTGACCTTATGGTTAGCAGTCCAGTGCTTATCCTACAGCTCCACACCAGGACTCCATTTTTAAATTTACACACATTAAATCGTTCTTTATTTTGATGGAGAAAAGGGTACTTGGATTACTTAAATAAATAAATAAATAAATAAATAAATAAATAAATAAATAAAAGGAGGAGGGATAAAGAAAAAGAGAAAGGATAAAGAAAGAAAAGGGATAAAAAGGAAAACAGAAAACCTTTACTAATTGGAGGCAGTGGGTTGGTTATTCAGAGCAACTCTACTTCATCGTCTTAACCTTGTGAGGCTTAGGTAATGATGGAAGGATTTTATGCAATGGAATCCCATGGGTACACTGATATATATATTATACATATTAATGCTATAGAAGCTAGATTTAATTTAGGTATGATAAAAATTATTAATTAAAGTAAATAATTGCAGTGCATCCTAATAAATCACACTACTTGTAATATATGTAGTTGAAAATATGCCTTAGTCAAAACTAGTGTTTTTCAGTAATTTCCATTTTATATTGTTTCATATTTTAAAAACAAGATTTAAAATATAATCAATCTATATGAAATTGCTCCTTAGTAGTCATCACTACTACATATTTATTAAATTCACAAAATATTTTTACACAAAAATTACTATTTCCAGCACATCAGACCACATTCGTTGATAAGTGACTCAGTTTGGGTTATAACTTAACCCATTCTGTGGTACAAATTCATGCACCCACGTCTGGCAGACAAGGTACTTTCAGAGCTTACATAATACCATCATCATTCTGCTACTTTGTGACCCTTTGTTAAAATTAAATGTATGCAAATCATTTGAGAACATTTAAATTTTTTTCAAAAATTCAAGACCTCATTATTTGTGTTACGACTTTAAGTGCCCACAATTTACATCAAATTATTTCTATTCGCACCCATCCATGTGGGTATCACGAAACTTGAGTAAGTGGGTCTCAAAAATAGATGTTGTTGTAGGATAGAAAAGGAAGAAATATGGAACATTAAATGCAAAAGAAGGAAGAAATGGTCTGAAAGAGAAACAAACTGTTGGTATTTAAAAAACAGCATCCATACCTGTGCATAATCCAGCTTCAGAAGCAGGTCCTCCTTCTTTAACTTGTTTCACAAATATGGTATCCATTGGTTCCAAGTGGTTTCTTTGTTTTCCTATGATAGAGAAAAAGTCCCAGCAAAATTTTACTTTGCAATTCTTTTTCAGAACGTTGCAATATAAAACGTAATTGAAACAAGCAAAAATGTATGAAGTTTAAACCACATATTCTAAATTTTAAAGCTAAAATGATAATTCAGTGATGTTTATTCATTCAAAATACTTGTTTTGCTTCTTATGGTCAATACAACTGTAACAAAGTAATGGTTTTCATTGACTGGATGCATTTTATCTGCCAGGTATTATGCTTAATATTTTACATACCTTAGAACTAGTTTCTATGGCAAATAACTATTTCTATCACCATTGCAACAAAAGAGGAAGCAGACTCAGACAGATTGTTTTTCAAGGTCACATAGTCATTAGTGCCAAAACTGATTGCAAAGACAGTACTCACTACACTGTTTTTTAATACTGGCATTATGCTAAGCATGGAGATATAACAGAATAAGGCACTGTCCATACCATTTAGAGACTGGTAGGAGAGAGACATACAAACAAACTGACAGTATAAGAAGCAATCAAAGACAAACACAAAATACAGTCATAGGCAATGAGGAGAACATGATCAATTGTATACATGAATATTCCCTAAATTGTAATCCAAGGATCGTTAGAATTTACATCTAATGTGCTTTCTAAAAAAATCAATATTTTCAAGCCCAACCCAGAAATCTGCTGTTTCAACATGTTTCCCAAGCAATCCTCAAAACTTAAGAACAACTAAACTATAGTAAAATAAAAGCTAAGCAAAGCCTCAGAGATGAGAGGACGTTTAAACTAATAATTGTTGTTGTTGTTGTTAAGTGCCATTCAGTCTGTTCTGATCCATAGTGACTCGGTATAGGGTTTCTTTGGAGTGGATGGTGAGCTTGAACCGGTGACCTTGCGGTTCCAACTGACTTGGCAGTCCAGAGCATTAACCCACAGTGTCACACCAAGACTCCTAATAAGAACCCTGATAAGTACTACATAGGGTGGGGGAGAGACAGTGGTTCTCAACGTGTGGCCCCCAAATCAGTAGAATTAGTATCACCTAGGAATATGTTAGAAATGCACATCCATGAGCGTCAGCCCAGACCTAACGTATCAGACAATATGAGGTGTTGCTGATGCACACTCACATTGAGAACCTCTGAAGTAGAAGTCACAGCCCTAACTCTTAAAGAAGAACTGAGAAAACAAGACACAGGCATGTTATGTAGTAATATAATATTACAGGGTCACTATGAGTTGGAACCAACTTGACTTCACTTAACAAGAACAACAAAAACTTGTAAAGTTGCAATACTAAGAAGAAAATGAAGGATAACTATAAAGAATTCATAATTATTGTCATATAAAACTCAGTTTTTATCATGGAAAATGTACAAAAGTGACTCAAAAGAAGTTTGAAGCTCTCTTTATATTTTAGTTATTTCATCTGAAGAAGTCCTCTAAAAGCAATGAATGGTCAACTCAACTCCTTAAAACATAAGTAGAAATTGCTTATACATTAGAAGCCAAACATGCATATGGATAGATTGTTGTTGTTGTTAAGTGCCTTCGAGGAGGTTCATAGGATTTCCGAGGAGCAGGTGGTGAGCTTGAACCGCTGACCCTGAAGTTCAAACCGACCTTGGAGTCTAGCACATTAACCCGTACCAGGGCTCCATATGGATAGATAGGTAAAGTAAATATAGAAAATTGTTAATAGCTTTACCTAGATATCTAGATGGAGAGTGCACCACTAGTCTGTCAGTTTATCGTTTTGTGGTGGCTTGTGTTTTGCTGTGATTCAGAAAGCTATGTCAAGGACATTTTAAATACCATCAGGGTCACCCACAGTGGACAGATTTCAGCTAGGGTTCCAGACCAAGACAGACCAGGAGAAATTGATTACTTTAAAACATTTAGTCAATGAAAACCTTATGAATAGCAGTGGAACATTGTCAGATAGCACCAGAATGTTAAATATTGAAACATGTTAAAAAGCATCAGAATTATTGTCAAATATAGCGCTGGAAGAGGAGTCCCTCAAGTTGGAAGGCACTCAAAATATGACTGAGGAAGAGTTGCCTTCTCAAAGTAGAGTTGACCATGATGATGTAAATGGAGTAAAGCTTCCGGGACCTTCCTTTGCTCATGGGCACAGCTCAAAATCAGGAGAAACAGCTGCAAACATACATTAATAATCAGAATATGGAAGGTACAAAGTATGACTCAATGAAAATTGGAAATTGTCAAAAATGAAATGGAGTGCATAAACATTTATACCCTAGGCATTAGTGGGGGAGCTGAAATGGACTGATAATGGCCATTTTGAATCTGACGATCACATGGCTTGTCCTTCCTATTCTGGGAAGGATAAACTAAAGAGAAATGGCATCACATTCATCATCAAAAAGAACATTTCAATATCTATCTTGAAGCATAACGCTGTCTGTGATAAGATAATATCTATATGCCTACAAGGAAGACCAGTTAAGATCATTATTATTCAAATTTACAAACCTACCACAATTGATCAAACATGCAATCAAGATGTATTACGACTGTTACTAGTGATTGGAATACAAAGATTGAAAACAAACAGGAAGGGTTGGAAAATATGGCCTTGGTGATAGAAATTAGGTTGGAGATCACATGATGGAATTTTGCAAGACCAATGACTTCTTCATCGCAAATACCTTTTTTAAACAACATAGAGTTGTCTACTCTACACACGGACCTCTCCAGATGGAATACATAAGAATTCAAATTGACTACATCTGTGGAAAGAGAAGGCAGAAAAACTCCTCATTACCAACCAAAACAAGGCCAGGGGCAGACTGTGAAACAGACCATCAAATGCAAGTCCAGTCTGAAGCTAACAAAAAAAAACTTAAAGTCCGTATGAGCAAAATTATGAACTTGAACATATCCCACCTGAATTTAGAGATCATCTCAAGAACAAATTTGATTCGTTACACATAAATGACCAAAGAACAGAAGAGATGTGGGATGACATCAAGAACATTATACAGGAAGAAAGCAAAAGGTCATTAAGACGTTAAGAAGGAAGAGGGAAAAAAATGGATGTAGAAAGAGACTCAAATTTGCTCTCCAGTGTATAGATGCTAAAGCAAATGGAAGAAATAGGGAGGCAAAAGAGCTGAAAAGAAAATTTCAAAGGACCGCTCGAGAAGACAAAGTCAAATATTATAGTGAATCGTGCAAAGACCAGGAGTTGGAAAACCAAAGGGAAGAATATGCTCAGAACTGAAGAACTTAAAGAATAGAAGAAAAAATAAATAAATAAATCAAGCCTCGACTTAGAATACTGAAGGATTCCATGGAAAAACACTGAAGGATGCAGAAAGCATCAAAACAAGATGTACAACAATTAATCAATGTTTAACCAGTTCAAGAGGTAGCACATGATCAAGAGTCCATGGAACTGAAGGAAAAGTCCAAGGTACATTAAAGGCCTTGGCAAAGAACAAGTCTCCAGGAACTGATGAAATATAAATTGAAATCTTTCAACAAATCACTTGCTCATCTATGTCAAAGAAATCTGGAAGACAGCTATCTGGCCAACTGTTTGGAAGAGTGTGTCCATTCCAAAGAGACAACAGAATGCAGAATTCATCGGAAAAAATCATTAATTAAGTAAAATTTTGCTAAAGATAATTTTAAAAATGGCTGCAACAATACACTGATAAGTTACTGCCAGAGGTTTAAGTAGGATTCTGATGAGGATGTGGAATGAGGGAAGGGATATCATTGCTGACATCAGATGGATGTTGGCTGAAAGCAGAGAATACCAGAAAGATGTTTACCTGTGTTTTACTGACAATGCAAAGGCTTTCAACTGTGTGGATCATGACAAGCTATGGTCAATATTTCAGAGATGAATATTCCAGAACACTTAATTTTACTTATGAGGAATTTATACAAGAGGCAGTCATTCGAACAGAACAAGGGGGCACTGAATGGATAAAGCAGGAAAGGTGTGCACCAGGACTATATTCTTTCACCATACTTTATTCAAACTGTATGCTGAGCAAGTAATCCAAGAACCTGGATTATATGAAGAAGAATGTGGCATTAGGATTGGTGGAAGTTATTGAGTAACATCCTGCGATATGCAGATGATGAAACCTTGCTTGCTAAAAGCAAAGGGGACTTAAAAATACTTACTGATGAAGATCAAAGATGACAGTCTATGGTATGAGTTGCGACTCAATGTAAAGAAAACAAAATCCTCACAACTGGCCTAATAAATAACATCCAGACAAATGAAGAAAAGATTGAAGTTAATCAAAGACATCATTTTCTTCTGATCCACAATCAACTATCATGGAAGCAGCAGTTAAGAAATCAAAAGATGTGTTGCATTAGGCAAATCTGCTGCACAAGACTTCTTTAAAATGTTCAAGAGCAAACATGTCAGTTTAAGGACTAAGGTGCGCCTGACCCAAATCATGTTATTTTCAGTAGCCTCATATGCATGTGAAAGTTGGATAATGAATAAGGAAGACCGAAGGAGAATGATGCACTGGATTTATGGTGTTAGAGAAGAATATTAAAAGTACCATGGACTGCCAGAAGAACAAACAGATCTGTGTTGGAAGAAGTACAGTCAGAATACTCCTTGGAAGGGAGGATGACCAGACTTTGTCCCTCATACTTCAGACATATTATCAAGAGGGAGCAGTCCAGGGAGAAAGACATCATGCTTGGTAAAGTGGAGGGTCAGAGAAAAAGAGGAACAATGAGATGAATTGGCACAATGACAGCAGCAATGGGCTCAAGTGGACTGTTTCATTCTGTTGTGTACAGGGCCGCTATTGACTCGGTACCGAATCCACAGCATCTAACAACAAGATGGAGACTATACAGGTATACAGGTTTCCAATGTACTTAGAAAATTACAAAAAAATGTTGGGAGATAGTTTCAATTATGTGCCAGTCTAAATTTTTCTGTATAGACCTTATCACTCATTTCCTAAAGTTATATTTTAATTTGCTTGTATGTTTGCCATTAAAATAAAAAGCAGGGATTTTGTCACGTTCACTGACATTTGCAAAAATTATTCAATGAATGAGCACATTCATTACTTAGTTTAATTCTCACAAGTTTTCATGATAGGCATTATGATACTAGTATTTACTGAAGCAAAAATAGAGACTAAATTGAGCAGAGCAAGTATCTGATCTTAGGTCTGAATCCAAAAATGGCATTCCATTCCACTTTAAAAATAATAAAACTACCCATTTTTCAAGCTTTACTGGAAAACACAGTCCAAGTACACAGTTCTCTTATCATTAATTTAAAAAGACAAAGTTGCTTTTCAATATAAGAAATGAAAACACTTAACAATTTCAATCAAGTTGGCACTTAGCTACAATTAGCTAGTTAACTCAACACTTACAACAGCTGACATGAAAGGAAAATCCTTTCTTTCTTCTTGGCTAGAGATTTGAGGGTTTAATAGTTTGGCTGCATCCAGCCATTGCTTCCATGGAAAGACATGTAATAAGATAACCGCTTTTCTTATGAACATGCCCAAGTCTACTGTGTTCCAAAGGTGACAATGCCATACTTACATTTAAAAATACAAAATATAAATGATTACTAATGAATTCTACAAAATAACAAAATGTCTGTTGGGTGACAATACAGTGACTTCTGAAAATTTCATTTACACAGAATAGATGTGGTCCAAATAATTTGGTGTTGAAATTCCAGCACATGCCTATATATTTCTATATAGCAAAGGCTAACTTTGCAATGACTGCCATTGTAAAATCAGAAGTACTTTGCCAGTGACAAATATTTCAATATGCTATGTCTAAAAATATGTGAAAACGGAGATTAAAAGAGAGGTTAATCCTACAATAAGCACTGTTGTATCTACTGAAGCGCTACTTTTGATTCTTATTCATCTTCCTTTCTGGTCTTGCCCTCAATTTTTAACTATGACTAAAATATTTTCCAATTTCTTCTGGACAACAGAAAATTTTTCTCAAAAATATTCCCTAACTACATATGGGTTGCATTAAGAAATACATTTCTCTTCAATTTCCATATACCTTGACTCTAAGTCTTGAGTTAAGGAACGCTGGTAGCATAGTGGTTACGAATTGGGCTGCCAGCCTCAAGGTCGGCAGTTTGAAACTACCAGCCATTCTGCAGGAGAAAGATGAGGTGTTCTGTTCCCATAAAGATTTACAGCCTCGGAAACCCTGTGCAGGGTCACTATGAGTCGGAACTGACTCCACAGTACTTAACAAGTTTTGAGTTAATATTTAGCTCATTACTTTTAATAGTAGATTCTTTCTAAAATATGCAGCCTACTATTCTGCTATAAATGGAAATCAAAGGCGTCATATTTAAACTGTGTCATACATTTCAATCTCTTTGTGTCTTTAGTTTTTGTAAGATAATTTCTAGATATGCAAAACTAAAAGCCAGATACTGAATTATGATAAATCCATCAGGAAAAATGACTTTTTCCTTCCCTACATGACCTCTGGCAGAGTCAGATGGCTTCTATGGCAATTCTTAAAATTCATAATATATGTGTAGTTGCTGCCTTCTATATACTGGACGCATGACTATGTAGGTGACTGTTCTAAGATCACATTCTTCACAGGTTTTATTGTTTGTTTTGTTTATTGTTAAGTGCCTTCAAGTTGGTTCCTACTCATAATGACCTTGTATTGAGTCTCTGAGGAATGACCTGTGGGTTTGAATTGCTAACTTGTGGTTAGCAGTCCAGCAGTCCAGTGCTTCCCCTACAGCGCCACACCAGGACTCCATTTGTTCTATGTTGCTGTTGTTACGTGTTGTTGAGTTGCTTCCAACTCAGAGCAAGCCTTAGAGTATAGAGTTTTCTGAGGAGTAGCTAGTGGGTTTGAACTGCCAACCCTTTGGTTAGCAGTCTAGTGTTATCCTACAGTGCTACCCCAGGACTCCTGTTTGCTTTATAGTCTCATCTATCACTTAGCTAAGAGATGGCCTCTGCTAGTGTCGTCATTTCCAAGTTAGAAGGTGATCTCAAAGGCAGTAGTCTTGGGTGCTCTTTTAGTACCGTCCAGTCGGGTCTTTTTTTTTTTTTCTTTTTGAATTTTGTTCTAATTTTTACCCATTCTAACTGGGACCTTCTATTATAGTCTTGGTCAGAGTGGTCAGTAATGGCAACCGGGCACCATCTAGCTCTGGTCTGAAGTTAGAGGAGGCTGTGGTTCAC
>NW_006408690.1:269916-318248 GCF_000296735.1 Chrysochloris asiatica
TCCCGTAAGGATTTACACCCTCGGAAACCCTGTACAGGGTCGCTATGGGTCGGAACCGACTCGACGGCACTTAACAACAACAACAACAATTATTAGTCCTGGTGTGGTGCTGTGGGTTAATGCGCTGGCCTGCAAGGTTGGTTTGAACTGCAAGGTCAGTGGTTCAAGCTAACCAGCTGCTCCTCAGAAACCCCATCTATGGGTCGGAACAGACTTGATGACACACATCAACAACAATTATTGTCCAGGATGAGCTGGTATCTCATTGTAGCTTTGATTTGGAGCTCTCTAATGTAGTCCTAAGGAGCTCTGGTAGCGTAGTGGTTACGAATCGGGTTGCTAACCTCAAGTTCGGCAGTTCGCTACCAGCTGTTACACAGGAGAAAGATGAGGCTTTCTGCTCCCGTAAAGATTTACAGCCTCAGAAACCCTGTGCCGGGTCACTATGAGTCAGAACTGACTCCACGGCACTTAACAACAACAATGGAGTCCTGGAGTCCTGGGGTTTTTTTGTTTTTTTAATCAGTGCTATTACTGTCCCGGAGTCCTGGTGTGGCGCTGTGGGCTAATGCATCAGACTGCAAACCTGTCTGAACTACAAGGTTGGTGGTTCAAGCTCACCAGCTGCTCCTTGGAAACCCTATATAGGGTAGCTATGGGTTGGAATCGACTCAATGGCACTTAACAACAACAAATGGAGACCTGGTGTGACACTATAGGATAAGCACAGGACTGCAAGGTTGGTTTAAACGGCAAGATGATCCATTAAAGTGTTTGCGTAATATCTAGTACAAGTAGATGTTTACTAAATGTTAGCTATTATTGTGATCATCTGAATATATACCTCCAGAGGATTTATATGCACGTCAGGAATGATCTAGGCAAGGAGCTAATTGTGCTCAATAAATACAGCTAAAAGAATTTTCAAACAAACCTAATCGTTAAGTGATGAGGCCGAGAGGAATGCAGGACATAGAAAGAGAAAACCACTAAGGAAATGAAGGTAGAAAGGTAAGGAGAGACTACTGTATTAAAACAATAATAAAAAATTAAGACTCTGCCATCAACACCTGTCTGTACAGAAACTGGTGCCTAAAATCAAAGGCTCTGTCAATCAAGATGGATGATTCAATTCAAATCTCTAGTGGCTTTCTTCTTTGGAGAAAGATAAAGTCGAACTTACGGCAAAATTAAAAATGTAAGTATACAAAGCAAACAGATCAAAGCAAACAGATTATAGTTTAAGAAGTAATTCGAACTATGCCATTTACAAAAAAGAACCTTGTAATGAGAGTCACAGAGAAAAGGTAATTATCGATCAGGAAATTCTACATTTCTGGAGATAGGAAAAATTTATTTCTTAACAGACTGAAAAAAATACATACTACTTTATAAAAATAAATATCATCTCATATCTTACCCAAAAGGAAAGAAATAGAAAATAATGGCTATCAGTGACGGTTGTTTTTTGTTTTTTCTTCTGAGTTCTCAAGCAAGATATTGAAAATAATTTTACTGACTAAAATCTCTGGCTTTATAATGATAGTTATTTCAAAGTAAGTATCCTTTATTATTGATTTCTTTGCTGTAAAAAAAACAAAACAAAACTTCTAAACAGAGAAGTTTGTTCAAACCAGACTGCTTCAATAGGAAAGGTACACGAACTTTAGAAGAAGTGTGTTCTCCACAAAGGTGGAAAATTAAAATAAAGTGATTCTGCACCTAGTGGAAATACTAAAGCTCAGGCATCAATTATTTAAACTAAATAAACTAAGCAGCATATTGAAATTAATATCTATTTCTTGGATCAACAATAATCAGAACCACAATTTAGAATGAACTGAGTAGCTACCAAAGTTAAGTCTGAATGATAAATAATGATCACTACTGGTAGCGTAGTGGTTATGAATCGGGCTGCGAACCTTAAGGTCAGCGGTTCGAAACTACCAGCCGCTCCGCGGGAGAAAGATGAGGCTTTCTGCTCCCGTAAAGATTTACACCCTCGGAAACCCTGTACAGGGTCGCTATGGGTCGGAACCGACTCGATGACACTTAACAATAACAACAACACTCTTTGATAGGGAATAAATTGCTACAAGCAATTGTACGACACAGAAGAATTTATCAAGCAAGAATTGCATAGGAGTTATGGGTCCATTTACGGCAAATAAAAAATAGTAGTAGTAAAAAGTCCAAATTCAAGCTTGTGCTTACCTCCAGGAGTAGGAGGAGTGGTGCAGCAGAGCCTTAACTCTATTTGTAATCATTTATGTCTTACTGATTGCATACAAAAGAGAGGCATATGGATAATATGAAAAACACATTTTATATGATAATCAAACACAATCCAAATAAGACTGGAACAGCAGACTATTACACACTTGTGTGGTGGATTTGGAGGGATGGCACAGGCAGTAGCACTCAGTAAGAAAAACTATCCTAGCTTGTTAAAATACAGGCATTAAAAAAAAACCCAAAACAATTCATTCTTAGCCCCTCTCTCCCTGAAGCTCTGGAAACCACTGATCTTGTCCTGCGCCTCTACAGTTTTGACCTTTCCGGAATGTCCTACACTTGGAATCGACATAGTACATAGCTTTGGGGGACTGGTTTCTTACACTAACAGTATGCATTTAAGTTTCCTCCATGTCTTTTACTGAAAAACTTTATTGCTTATTTCTTTATATCATGGACCCGTATAGTTACTGTTCACCCGTTTACCTACTGAATAAAATCTTGGTTGCTTCTAATTTTTGGTAATTATGAATAAAGCTGCCACAAACACACACACACACACACACACACAAAAAAAGGAGTAGCTCAAATTTCTCCTCTTTATATTGTAACTTCCAGAGTGACAAGTATCAGTATCAGTTGAGAACTGTTTTCCCTAATTTCCAATCTGCAGCACCAATAATTATCATGAGTTATAGACCCATCACCAGTCAGGACTCAATCACATTATATTTACTGTAAGCAACAAGATACAGTCTGTATCTGTACAGGTCTGGTCCCAGGACTCCCACGGATACCAAAACCCATGGGTGCTCAATCAAGCCTCTTATATATAAACTGACATAGTATTTGCATATAGCCTACACATATACTTTAAATCATCTCCAGATTACTTGTAATACCTATGTAAATGGTGCTTAAAGCTCCCTCTTAATCTTTGGTGGACTGTTCTGTCCACTTATTTGCTTTTCAGGAGCTTCATAAAAATCTTTATCCTGAATATTTTTTTTTTCCCTCAGATCAAAGACTTATTTATTTATTCACAAAAATTCAGCCTTCACTGCACCCCGAGGGCGGACCGGACCAAGAGGCTGGAGGTGGGCCTCATCTGCGAGAGACTGGGGAGGGTTGTCTTCCTGGTCCAGCTGGTGGGCAAGGAGCAGCGGTAGGACTCAGCGCCCGTGCATTGGCCATGTCTGCGTCCTCAGGGAAGCATGGCCCCATGATTCTGTGCCCTCAGGTGGGACCCAGTCAGGCTTCGGAAAGCATCCCCCACCCCCAACCTGGTAGATAGCAGTGGAAAGTGACCAGAACTTTCTGTGCATCCTGGGCCTCCTAGAGCAACAGTCGAGTTCTGATTGCAAGAACTGTTCATTGTCTGTACTGACAAACACTCAAGTAATCCAATCTCATTTTAGCGAGAGTGAGGTTTGCTTTATGCTGTTTTGCAAAATCTGACACCCAACCCAGTAGACACGGGTAGACGCGCCACATGGCCCGCCACAGTTTTTATTCTTGTCTCCATAAGGTTCCACCTCCAGTTCCAGTTCCCCATATATTATTCTATGGCATGTCCCATTTTCCCTCCCCCTAGAGAAGCCAAAATGGCTTGCCCATGGTCTTTATGGCTGTATTTTTATTTAAATTTCCTAGTCCTAGAACAGCCTGCTTGTTTCAACAATCTGTCTGCCAGATCTAGCAATCTCATGAATTCCTGAAGATGGACCATGCCCACTAGTTATTTCTCACATGATCATCAAGAATACCGGGGCTGGGTCAAATCTGCAAGATTGGGTGTTCTTGAGTGTCTCTCCTCACTTCACATCAGGGTCACTATGAGTGGAAACCAACTCAAGATCAATTAACAACAATAAACATAAATGCCTCCTATGGGTGAGAGTCAGTGCATGACCCTCCAGCTCTGCCTTCCCTTGCCAGGTGATGTGAAAGACACCTATTTCAAATGATAGAGTTGTAAGATGCTAGGAGCCTGGATTCCAAAACCACTGCTTAGAAGGGAACTGTTCCAGATTGCTGCCATATCCATGGCAGACTTTTTTTTTTTTTCCAATGTTTTATTGTGAATTATGTGATAGTTTACATGGGAGAACATTAGCTTTACATTTATCCTATCGTATGTCGTTTCATTGCCATGGTTACAACCCCCTCCATGCATCATCAACCAACCAAAGGGTATACCCTCCAAGCCCGCCCTCCCACCCCCCACCCCTCGTCAGCACACAGCCCCTCTCCCTGTCTGGATCTAAAGTCCCCAGCCGCTCCATCTCTCCATAACATCGTCTCTGCCACCATCTATGGCGTCACTGCTTCTCTGGGTAAGGTCCTGTTCTCCACTCTACTCCCTTGATGGTCCCAGGGACCTCCGCTCCTAGACTGCAAAGTCAATCACTCCCCTTCTTTTGCTACAAAACGTCTACCTTTACATTTCCAACCCTCACAGTCAGTCCTGATGGCAATTATTCACTACTGCATCAATAGAGACCTATCCGCCTCTCCTTTTTCATCAGCCCCACCCAGACAGATTGGATACGACTCAGTGGAGATTCTTCCTTCCTCCATGCCCTCTGGATCTAGATAGGCTCCCTCTTAAAAAGCTTGTAAGCCAGTCACTTCTTGCCTTTGTAGCCCCGCCCCCCATTTTGGGTAGCCAATGTCCAAATTGCCCATCCCTGTCTACTCTGTGTATGGAGGGGGAATGATCCTCGCTGTAAAGACTTGTTCCCTCTTTTGAGCTACTGCATCCATAGATGTAGGTCAAGTTCATCAAATTGTATCAGATTACTCTTTTATCCTCTTCTTTCTTCTTCTAGTTGAGTTCTGATCATCCACTCATTGAAGCCAGGTCAAGTAGGTATTATATGCAATTTTGGGTCTTCTTATGCATATGCCCTCTCTTCTTATCAGCTGGACGCTTCACTCTCCATTATAGTCCTCTGTGGCTATGTCACTGACACTGGGCCAAAGAGTCCCCAGGTCTTGCCACACTGCTGGCCAACCAGGTCTCCACCCCGGTTCACAGAAGTCTACTGAATGTTGTAGGGCTTAGCTCGAAGCTTCATTGCTGTTTTTCCCTCACTTCCCCTTATCAGTGACGAACGCGGTCACCAAGCAGAGTGTGTATTCCCATTGAGTCTTAGTCTTAGAAGGGTGTTTGACCTGAGGAGACCCAACCACTTGCCTTGATGTCTCCTGGGCGAGCAACTTGCTTGTTCTTATAGTAATCAGTCAGACTGCTGATATCATTTTGTACTTTTCCTGTAGGTCTTTCTTTTAAGAAGCATCTTCTCTTCTTCTAGCCACTCCAGTCTGGTCTGCTTGTCCTTTCAAGTGGAAATTTCCCACCTCAGAAGATTCTGGATGTGGCTCAGGATTGTACCTATGGTCTTATGTAATGCCTAGGCTCCACAGAAAGCCTCCTTCACTGGGCATATTGTAGCCCCATTTTAGGTATTCCAATCAGTTACAGGCAGAAGACAGACTTATAAGCTTTCTATGGTGATACTTCTGGATATTCCTTTCTCTCCCCCTCAAGTGTCTATTTTATAATGGTATGCCAGGGAAACCAGGATTCAAAAGACAGCCAAGCATCTTAACATTTTCCCCCCTTTTCCCCATTCCAACCATGTCTCAATCCCTGTATTCCAGAGCTCTGTTGTTTCAAGGTTGTACATACATCATTATGTCCCACTTAGTCCATGCAAACCTGCCTAATTGTTTTCCCGTCGGCTTAGTTCTTCCATTCCCCTCCCCCTTCTTACATATTGCCTCCCTCCCTAGAACCCAAACTATTCTGTGTCTTTTCCCTACCCTGTGCGCCACCTTTCCTTCCCTCCCCTCAACCCACCCCCCACATGCCAGTAAGCAGCAAAGACCCCCCCATTTAGTATGGGTTCTTTTTCTTACTCTTTTACAGTAGTTGTCCTATGCAGTATGTCTTCTTTTGTGACTGACTAATTTCACTCAACTTAAATGTCCTCAAGGTTTATCCATGTTATGCGGTGGCTTGAAGCTTCCTTTTTATTCTTCAAGGTAGCATAGTATTCCATTGTGTGTATGTACCCACAGTTTATCCATTCTTCAGCTGATGGCCACTTTGGCTGTCTCCATTGTTTTGCTATTGTAAATAGTGCTGCTGTGAACATTGGTGTGCATATATGTACTTGTGCCATGGCTCATCTTTCTTGTGGGTAAATATCAAGTAGAGAAATTGCTGGATCACAATGTATTTCTATTTCCAACCTTCTGAGGAAGCGCCATATTGCTTTCCAGAGTGGCTGGACCATTTTGCAATCCCACCAGCAATGCAAGAGCGTCCCAATCTCTCCACATCTCCACCAGCATTTATTGTCCTCAACTTTTTTGATCTTTGCTGTTATTGCTGGTGTGAGATTTTATCTCATTGTCGTCTTGATTTGCACCTCTCTAATGGCTGGTGATCGTGAACATTTCTTCATATGTTTGTTGGATGCCTGGATCTCCTCCTTGGTGAAGTGTCTGTTCATATCCTGTGCCCATTTTTTTATTGGGCATTTGTCTTCTTCTTGTAGAGGTGTTGCAGTTGCCTATATATTATAGAAATGAGTCCCTTGTCTGATGTGTCGTTGCAAAAGACTTTTTCCCATTCTGTGGGTTCCCTTTATACTCTTTTGGTGAAGTATTTTGATGCACATAAGTTTTTAATTTTTAGTATGTCCCAATCATTTATTTTGTCTACTTTTGTCTGTGTAGTTTTCAAAATGTTTGGTAGTCTATGTATTCTCTGAATTAGTGTTCTCAGATTTGTCCCTATTTTTTCATTAATGGCATTCATAATTCTGGGATTCACATTTAGGTCTTTAATCCATGTTGAGTTGGTTTTTGTATAAGGTGTGAGGTGAAGGTCTTGTTTCAATCTTTTGCATATCGCTTTCCAGTTCTGCCAGCACCATCTGTTGAAGAGACTATCCCCTCCCCATGCGATATAGTTAGGTACTTTGCCAAAAAATCAGTTGGTTGTAATTTCTGGATTCTCAATTCTGTACCATTGATCAATGTGTCTTTCATTGTACCAGTACCAGCTGTTTTGACCACTTAGCCGTGTAATAAATTTTGAAGTCGGGGAATGAGAGGTTTCCAATGTTATTCTTCTTCTTAAGCAGTGCTTTGCTTATCCTGGGTCTCTTTCCTTTCCATATAAAGTTTGTAATTGTTTTTTCCATCTCTTTGAAGAATGTCGGAATCTGGATTGGGATTGCATCATATGTGTAAATTGCTTTGGGCAGTATTGACATTTTCACAATGTTAAGTCTTCCTATCCAGGAATTCCCTGATTATTTTTGATCTGTGCTTAGCTGAATCTTTGAAAGCGAAACCCATGGATATGGAGAACTGACTTTACTTCCTGTCAACCTGATATTCAAGCATTATGAAGTGGAACAAAAGTGAGACATAAAAAAGCAGAGCATGTGCTAACTTAACCATGTTCAACTTTGGACCACATCAGTTCACTGTTGCTGAACCAGCCTGTGGCTGGTGGTGGCCCCATGTGTTAGAGCGTAGAACCAAGCTCCAAAGAGGAGTCTTGGCTGTCATCTTTAGAAAAGCAGAACACCAAGACTTTCTTTCACAATACCACTGGTGGGTCTGAATCATCTACCACTTAGTTGGTAGCTAAGTGCAAACTGTTCATGCTACTGAGGGACTTTTTTTTCAACCATACACTCATCTAATTTTTTTCTTTTTTAATTGTAGAAAATGTCTAGCATTCTAGTATTCACATAAGTACAGAAAATGGTGGAATAAACCACATGAACCCAGTTTAAGAATTTTATAAAGCAAAGACAACAAAATACTTCAGAGTTTTCTCCACAGTATGTAATATTCTGTACCGTGTGGGTAAATCCAATATAAACTGACAACAAATGCAATCCATCTTCTTAAATATTTACTTGACATTAATGAAAACCAATATCATGACATAGACATGAGAGCACCAAAGGTTATAAAATAAATCTGGAAAGGTTGCACATGTAAAAATTGCAATAACTTCCCAAATAAGCTTTCCATTCCCAATAGAACTGCTTTTCTCATGTATTCAAGTTTAGGGCATTTGTGAACTTCAGTGGTCATGTTCCTGAGACCAGAAGAACAAGATGGTGACTGGCTACTACTACACTGAAAGGGGGATCACTTTATAAGGGCCTAGAGACAGTGGGAAGCCTAGACCAGGCTTCATGGTCAGATCAAGACAGGTGGGATCCCCCAGATTTGGCTCGTAGTCAGCCTTCAAATCTGGAACTCTACTCACCCCCTTGAATCAATTTTCAGCCAAACAATAGACAGGACTGGTACATAATCCTCAGAAAAACCAACTGTTTGATAACAAAAAGGCAGCATCTGCCTAAGGACAAGTTCAGAGGGGTTAGAAAAAATAGCAAGAATGGAAACAGGATTTCAATCAATGACAGAAAAGAAAACGTGTTTGTACTGGTGAATGAAAAATGAATTTAGCTCTATAAACTTTTACTGAATTCAAAACGAAAAGTTTAAAAAATTTCAAAAACTGGAAACCTATACTAATTCAAAAAAAAAAGAAAAGACTATTAAAAAAAAAAAAAAAAGAAAAGACGGAAGAACACTTAGTGTATTCATATGTGCATGAAAATATATGCTACAGGGTCGTTCAAAGCACACAGTCTGTCTTATCTCAAACACCTCCAACAGTGTCTGGCATACAGTGGACGTTCAATAATATTTGCTGACTGCTTTAAATTACAGCCCAGGAAAATGCCAACTAGGAGGTTTACTTCAGGAACAAAGCTACAGTACTACAAATGATCTGTAATGTACTACGAGTATTTAAGGGAAATACAGAAAATAGCATGACTAAGCAGTAATTTGAGTATACCACCACTAGGTGTCAGGCATGAATCAAACATTTCTGACATAAACTGGAAACTCTGGGAGGTTGCTATTCATTCAACAAATATTTACTGAGCTCTTACAATGTGCCAGGAGCTGATTGTTCTACAATGGACAAAACAGCCTTGATATCTGCTTATTGGATTGGTAGATGTTATGTAGAATGCTTTTTTCTTTCTCTAAAGTTTCAGAAGGGGCTCTGATGGTGTAGTGGTTTATGCATTGGGCTACTACTAGCCTATAGATCAACAACAGGGTTAATCCACCAGTCACTCCAACCTAGAGGTTTTCTGCTCCCAAAAAGATTTACAGCCTACGTGTTCACTACGAGTCAGAACCAACACCACCACCAGTTTCAGGAATATCACAAACTGTATCCCATCTAGACTGTTGTTGTTATTAAGTGCCATCGAGTCGATTTCAACCTACAGCGACAATGAATAGGGTTTCCAAGGAGCAGCTGGTGAGCTTGAACTACCAATCTTGCAGGTCAAATGACTTTGCAGTCTGATGCTTTATCCCACAGTGCCACACCAGGACTCCTGTTGTTGTTAGGTGCTGTCAAATCAGTTCCAACTCATAGAGACCTTATGTGTATAACAGAATGAAACACTGCCCTGTCCTGCGCCATCCTCACAATCTGTTATGCTTGAGCCCATTCCTGCTGCCATTGTGCCAATACATCTCATTGGGGGGGGTCTTCCTCTTTTTCGAAGAGCCTCTACTTTATGAAGCATACTGTCCTTCTCCAGGGACTGGACCCTGGTGATAACATATTCGAAGTATAAAAGAAAAAAATCCTGTCTTCTAAGGAGCGTTCTGGCTATACTTCTTCCAATACAGATTTGCTTATTTTTCTGACAGTCCACAGTAATTTCAATTTTCTTTTCCTTTCCTATAGGACTAGGTTTTAATTTCTCGGCAAACCCAGAAAAATGTATTACACTGCTTGAACCACAAGCAACTACCTTTCTATCTCTGAACTTATCACCTCTCTCAGTCCCTAAACTTGCTGCTCCACTTTATTAAGGCTTTTCATTCCAGCCCTGGTGGTACAGTGTTATAAGTGCTGGACTGTTTGCTAACTGAAGAGTTGTTGATCTGAACCCAGCAGCCACACCTCTGGAGAAAGATAAGGTAATACACTTTCCATTAGAAAAAAAAAAAGCCCCATGGGGCAGTTCTACTCTATTTTATAGGGTCACTGAGTTGGAATTGACTTTTGGTACTTTTCAAGAATAACAGCTTTATTCCAGACGACTTCACTTCCTTTCTTATTTAGATTATCTAAGGATCAACATTTCAACAAACTATATTCTTTCTCCACTGGTGTTTTAACGCATTCAATTTACCACTCTCCAACTGTGGAGATTTGCAACCATATGCCTTCGCTGCCCTGGTTCTTGGCCTGTTAATAAAGCTTCATAAATCAGATAAATTCTTAGCATTGCTCAGTAAAGTCTCTTGTTTGCGTTTTAATTCCTATTTCCTCAAAGTAAAGGTTACAGACTTCTAGTAACTTTCTTTAACTTGCTATTCCACTCTGATTTTCTTGTTCTGATGACCTTCTTACTTCACTGTATGTCAACTGCTGTATTCTCACTTAAAAAAAAAAAAATCTTTCCCCATTTTTCTTTTCATTTCTACTATCTTGTTGAGTGCCGTCAATTCTGACCCATAGTGACCCTGTATAGGGTTTCCAAGGAGCAGCTGGTGAGCTTGAACTGCCGACCTTGCAGTTCAGAGTTTTGCAGTCTGGCGCATTAACCCATCTTAGATGAGGATGAATCATCCGTCTTCTAGAGGACTTAGCTCCCTAATTAATTCTTCTTACATTTCAAACCTCAGCAAATACCAAACTTCAAAGCACAAAAGTTGCCCAAAAGTCAACACACACACACAGACACACACAAAATAAATTACTTCCCACTCTTCCACACAACTAACATCTCTAGTGTTTTTTCTTTTCATTTTAATATTTCTTGGAGAAGCAACTATTCAAGACACATTATCAAGGAAGTGAAAGGACAACTGACAGGCTGGGAGAAAATAATTTATAAATCATAGATCCAGTAAGACATTAGAATACACAATATATGTAAAGAACACTGACATTTCAATATAAAGACAAACAACCAAACTTTAAAATGGGTAAGAGACTTGAATATACAAAGAGCCAACAAGCACACGAAAGGATGCAGAACATCAGTAGCCGTTGTTGTTGTAGAGAACAGTCAGCTCCAATTTCCAGTGTCCGTATTTACCACAGAATGCAACGCTGCCCAATCCTGGTCATCCTCACAATCACTACCATGTCTGAGCCTGCTGTTGCAGCTATTCACTGTGCCAATCTGTCTTGTTAAGGACCTTCCTTTGTTTTACTGATAACATATCCCAAGTACGTGAGATGAAGTTTCCCTAGCCTTACTTTCATAGAGCATTCCAGCTGTACTTCTTCCAAGACAGATTTATTCATTTTTCTGGCAGTGGAGCTCTGATAGCGTAGGGATTATGAATCGGGCTGCTAACTCCAAGGTCGGCAGTTCGAAACAACCAGCTGTTCCATGGGAGTAAGATGAGGCTTTCTGCTCCCGTAAAGATTGACAGCCTTGGAAACCCTGTGCAGTCACTATGAGTCGGAACCAACTCCATGGTACTTAACAATAACAACAGTACATGCAATATTCTTTTCCAACACCTTAATACCAAGGCATCAATTCTCCCCTGGTGTTCTTTATTCATTTGTCCAGCTTTCAAATGCATGAGACGAATGACAATTACATGGCTTAGGGCAGGTGCACATCAGTTCTCAAAGTGACATCTTTGCCCTTTAACTTTAAAAGGACTTTTGCAGCAGATTTGTCCAATGCAATGTGTCATTCATTTGATTTCTGGACTGCTACTTCCAGAGGCATAGATTGTGTATCCAAGTAAAATGAAATCCTTGACAACAATGATATTTTCTCCATTTACCATGATGTTGCTTATTGGCCCAAATGAGAGGATTTTTATCTTCTTTACATTTAGGTGTAATTCATATTTAAGATTGTACACTTTGATCTTCATCAAATCCTCTTCACTTTCAGCAAACAAAGTTGTGTCATCTGTGTATCACAGGTTATTTGTTCATGACTCTTTGTCTGATCATGATACCTGTTTTCCTTCATATTCAGTTTCTCAAATTATTTGCTCAGAGAGAATAAGCAAGTATATGAGCAGAATAAGTATGCAACCGTGGTGCACACCTTTCCTGATTTTAAACCACAAAGCAGCCCCTTGTTCTATTCAAATTGTCTTTTGGTCTATGTACAGGTTCTGCATGGGCACAATTAAGTGTTCTGGAATTCCCATTCTTCACAATGCAACCCAGTTGAATGCCTTTGCATAGTCAATAAAACACAGGCAAACACCTTCCTGCTATTATCTGCTTGTAGTCAAGATCTGACATTAGTAGTGATTTCCCTCTTTTCATGTCCTCTTCTGAAACCAGCTTGAATTTCAGGTAGCTCTCTGTCATTGTACTGCTACAACTGTTTTTGAATTATCTTTGAATTATCTAAAAAAAAACTTTATTTGTGTGTGGTAAATATATTGTTCTGGATTCTTTCTGATCACCTTTCTTTGGAACAGGCACAAATATGAATCTGTTCCAGTCAATGTTATTGTTGCGATTCTTTGGTGCTATTGAGTTGGTTCTAATGCCTAGTAAACCTATACAGGGTTTCCAAGGAGTGGCTGGGATATCATTACTGATGTCAGACAGATTTTGGCAGAAGCAGGAAATACCAGAAAGATGTTTACCTGTACTTTAGTGACTACGCAAAGGCTTTCAACTGTGTGAGTCAAGACAAGCTATGGATGACATTGTGAAGTATGAGTATTTCGGAATACTTCATTTTGCTCAGGAGGAACCTGTACATAGACCAAGAGGCAGTTGTTCAAATAGAACAAAGGGACATTGAATGGTTTAAAAGCAAGAAAGGTATGTACTAGGGTTATATTCTTTCACCATACTTATTCAATCTGTATGCTGAGCAAATAATATGAGAAGGTGGGTTATATGAAGATGAATGTGGCATCAGGATTGGCAGAAGATTCATCAACAACCTGAGATATGCAGATGATAACATCTTGCTTGCTGAAAACAAGGAGCGATTAGAATACTTACTAATGAAAATCAAAGACCATAGCCTACAAAACTGGCTGCACGTCAATGGAAAGAAAGCAAAAATCTTCACCACTTGACCAATAACATCAAGATAAATGGAGACGCACACTGAATCAAATTAACTTCATTTCACTCAGATCAAACATCAACACTCATGGAAGCAGCAGCCAAGAAATCAAAACATGTACTGCATTAGGCAAATATGCTTCACAAAACCACTTGAATGTGTTAAAGAGAAAACATGTCAGTTTGAGGACTAAGGAGTGCCTGACCCAAACCATGGTATTTTCAATAGCCTCATATACATGTGAAAGTTGGATAATGGATAAGGAATACCATAGAATAATGAATGCATTTGAGTTATGGTGTTGGAGAAGAATGTTAAAATGTACCACAGACTGCTGGGGACAACAAACAAATCTGTGTTGGAAAAAGTATGGCCGGAATGCTCCTCAGAAGCCAGGATGGTCAGACTTTGTCTCTCATACTTCGGACATATTATCAGGAGGGACCAGTCCCTGGAGAAGGACATCATACTTGGTAAAGTGGAGGGTCAGGGAAAAAGAGGAAGATCCCCAATGAGATGGAGTAGCACAGTGGCAGCAGCAATGGACTCAAGCATAGTCAACGATTGTGAGATGGGTGCAGGATAGGGCAGTGCTTCATTCTGTTGTGTATAAGGTCACTGTGAGTTGGTACCTACTCAACAGCACTTAACAACAACAAAGGAAAATTCCTGTAACAAGCTTCTTCTCAATATGCTTGCACTTCTCTTGGTAAATAGCTAGGAGTAGAGAGCGGGACTCTACCCAGAGAATCAGTGACACCAGAGATGGAGGCAGAGACGATGACGTGGAGTGATGGAGTGGCTGGGGACTTTAGACCCAGAGGAAAAGGGCTGTGTGCTGACGACCGGGGGGCAGGCTTGCAAGGTATGCCCTTTGGTTGGTTGATGATATACGATAGGATGAATGTAAAGCTAATATTCTCCCATGTTAACTATCACATAATTCACAATAAAACATTAAAAAATATAGATCTAGGTATACCCTTAATTTTTTAAAAAAGTAAAAAACAATGCCAAAAACTGATTATCGTCATAAGAATGCATACTGTCAAAAATGTAACTGAATCAAAGATAGAATTCATTATACATACTAAAACCAATGATTCTTTATGCCTAAAGCAAAGGCCCAACAAACTCAAGTCCATATGACACACTTAATCGTGAAGGTAAAAAAAGAATATGAAGGGAACGTGGGTAATGTTAGTGAAAATTGTGTCTGAAGGTTGAATTAGAGATGTTTTATTACAGTTCATCCTTCCAAGAACCAGAATCCTTTTCTACTTTTTCAGGAGTTATGTGAAAGTAGAAATCTTTCTAGGAGGCTATGGCAGAAATTGACTGCCTAAGTTCAGAACCCAGTTCCACCAACTTACTTCGTCAGTTTCCTCATCTAAAAAACAGAGGTGATAATAATATGCTTCTCAGAAAGTTATTAGGAGAATTACATGAGGGAATCCATGTGAAGTCTTAGAAGAGTGTCCAGCAAACTGTAAACTGCCACCATCACCACCATTATTCTGACTTCCAAAGGTATTTGGGGAGCACTATGGCTTTTTAGGATAAACACAGGCCCACTAACCACAAGGGCAGTGGTTTGAGCCCACCAGTCACTCTGAGGGGGAAAGACAAGGATTCCTGCTCTTGTAAAGACTGTCAACCTCGGAAATCCTACACATGTTGCCGTCAAGTCAGTTGATGTAAATGGGCTTTTACCATCTCACCACTAAGCCATGGACCTGCCCAATAAAAATATCTTCTTGCCACAAATATTCAGGCCCCTCTTTTAATAGTATAATATTCTAAAAGAATAGGTTTTCAAGCCCACTTGAAAATTAGTAACATAAAATATACTCAATTTTCTCAGCTTTGCAGAATTACTTTCATTATTAAACTGAAGAACACTGATCTCTGAACACAGTGGATACTATACAGCCTGGAATTAAATGGTGAACTGGACCAATCAGATCTCGCTCAGTAATTTCGAAACGTTACGATGAGAGAGGAAGGGCAGACGGGAGATATGGCAGGGGTGTATCTTATAGTTGCTCATAAACAAAGCAAAATTAAATGTGAAAAATCCTTTAAATCATCCTCAAATAACAGCGGAGTTTTAGAGCCTCTGCTATTGCTATCATTACCCTTTGCCTTTAAGGTCCTACTTCCAGTGTCTGTGGGAACCTGGTATTGTATGGCTTCTGACTTCAAATTTGGAAATTCACTGGTGTTTTGTTAGAACTAACACATCTTCCCTGAGCTGACTTGAGATAGTTTCTAATTCTTGCCACTAAAAATCTCCTAAATGGAACACTCTTGGGGCAAAGAGTACGGCGTTCTTTAGTCAAAAACAGTTGCAACCACAGAACAAACATTTTTACTACCGAAAACATTTACAGAATTCCTGATGACTTCTTTTTGTTTTATTTTACTATTATAACATGCCTAGATATAACTTTTATATATAAATACAACAATTATTTTAAAACTTTAACAAAATGCATATACATTTTAGAACAATGAAAAAGTTCCAACAAGTAAAATATCAAATTTTTACTCATTAAATAGGAACGCAATGATAGTAACTGTTGCTGTTGTTAAGGACTGTTGAGTTGGTTCTGTCTCATAGTGACCCTGTATAGAATTTCCGAGGCCTTTTAAATCTTCTTGGGCGCAGAAAGCCTCATTTTTCTTCCACAGAGTGGCTGGTGGGCTCGAATCGTGGATCTTGTAGTTCACAAGCCAGTGATTATCGTATGGAGCCACGATGCTCCCATGATAGTAATTACTGCCCTAAATTATTCTTATTTTAATTATTTGTGAGTATTACAGAACTTCAGCAGGATATCAACTGTCTACAAACAATTATCATCACCAAAATACATTTTCTATTTAGCCTTAACTTTTTCCGGAGGAGTGACTAGTGTGTATGAACCACTGACCTTGAAGTTAGCAGCCCAGTGCTTATCTTACAGCATCACACCAGGACCCATATAATATATACATGCAGCAAAGTACAGAAAACAAACCCAAAAGGAAAAATTATTTTTAAAACATAAGAGAATATGTTGTTGTTAAGTCCATCAAGTTAGCTCTGACTCACAGAGGCCCTATATAGGTTTTCCAAAGATTTGGAGCCTCTGATCTTGTGTTTAGCAGTCCATTGCTTACCCTACAGCACCACACCAGGACCCAAGAAGCACAGTAGAATGGAAAAGTCAAATAAGAAATCATCAGAAAATTCAATGGCAAATAGATACCACTAAATTGTTAAAAGGAAAGAACACCAAAACAAAACCTTTCAACTGTTTCAAGAATTTTGGCATTATAATAGAATCTCTGTGGAGCTTGAACACAATTCTGGCAGTTATTTCCCCTCCAATGATTCCAAGCTTGACTCTTGATTTTAATCTGGAGGTCAGAATTCTATTTCACTATATTTACCTAAAAGAATTTCATAATCTCAAATAGCTTGAAAATAAATTTTAAAATGAAAATAAGTCAGTCTATAAAATAAAACCTGTAACCTTCAGTTAAATTAACAATATATGTTCTATGTAGTCTGTCTCTTAGTAGGTTGTATTCTCAAAACCTGTGAGGAAATAACTTTATCAGAAGAGGTTATTTTTTTTTATCACTTTATTCACTTTATCAGAGAATATGTCCTAATGGCTGACCAATGAAAATGATATTATGAAAGCTATACTTAAGTTACAATAGTTTGTGCACAACTACTAGCTAAAAGGTTGTAGGCTTAAACCTACCTAGAGGTGCGTCAGAAGACAAGTCTGGCTTTCTGTTTCTGAAAGGGTCACGACCTTGAAAACCTTACAGAGCAGTTATACTCTGAAACGGAGGGTTGCCATGAAATATTATGTTGGCAACAACATATTTAAGATAAATAGCTCTCTATCTTCTTCCTACAATCCCAATTACCAACTAGGATGACAAGAGCAACCCAGTCTTGGTGGGGCAAAGTCTAAATCAAGGCAGGAGGACTAGTAACTCCTTAACCTCATGAAACATTCGAGGCCCATTGCTAGAGCTGAGTGACAAGCAGTGTAGGTGCCCTAAACTTGAAATTGCTACAAGCTGCTTGCTCTTACATGCTCCATATATGAACTGTCTATAATCAATTTCCTTATTTTGAGCTTTCTCAAAGCAAGGTTTAAAAGGTTAGCATTATAACAATAAATATATCCTACATTTACCTATTATATTAGTTTTTGACTCTATATAAGTAAAATGATTTCTTAAAAGAAAAATAATGTTTAAAACAAAATTAAAGAAATGAGTAATAATGTTCTTTCGAATGGAGGGCTACAAGACTTCCTCCCACGAACTTTGGATATGTGCTCAGGAGGAATATGGCGCTAGAGAAGAACATCTTTACCCAGAACTTTACCAAGAACTCTAATGCTTGGTAAATTGATGGTACCGAAAGACAGGAAGACTCTGAACAAGCTGAGCTGACACAGTGGCTATAACAATGGACTTAAACAAGCAATGACTATGAGGATGGTATCGGGCTGAGACTTGTTTCCTTCTGTTGAACATGAGTTGGAACTGACTTGACAACATCAAATAATGACAATTTGAAAGTCCAATTCTGTCACTTACTAGCTGTGTGATCTTGGACAATTTATTTTACTTCCTCCTTAGATTGAGTTTCCTCCCCTACAAAATGGAAATCTTATCACCTACCTCATAAAATACATAGTGAGGATTAAATAGAATTATAAACTGGTAGACTAAGTCCTCAATATTATGATAATTTCTAATAATTTCCAAACAAAACAAAATTATCAAGCCATTCTCCCATGTATATTATAAACTAATTTCTTCAGGCACTCTCATACTGTTTCATATTTTTTTCTTGATAAGAAAGTAAAGAACACCTGGACTTCATAAATATCTTACTTTGATGAATCTAGTTTTGCAGGAGATAAAGTGCTTGCGTTTTTACTTTTCTCTCATTTTAAAGACTTAGTTTTATGTTTGTTTTGTTTTTTCAATTTCCCTATTAGTCATTTTAATTATTGATTTTAAGTTTCTGATTATCTCGCTTATCTTCTGTTAGAATTCGGATATTAACTTTCTATATTGCAATCATTTACAGTCTGTTGACATTTTGTTTTTAACTATCTTATCTGCCAGGTGTTATTATAGTAACTCTATATTTTCTGAAAATGTACTCTTTTTCTTGCTTATGGATTATTCCTTATTCAACAGCATTCAATTCTAGTAAAGCTGCCAGAAAATCTAATCTCAAACTACAGCAATAACTCAGGTCCGGTCAAAAGGAGTACTAATCATAGGCATCATTGGATGTGAAGTCTTGAAAATCCACTCTTCTGAATGGTCTGAATGCTATCACTAAATCACACCAGACTCCCAGGGACCTTGAACCACATGATTTTGATACCCACCACTTTAAAGGTTTCGCAACCACAGCACACTGAAATTTGTGGTGAAATAATGCTTTGTTGTGCAGGCTGTCTGGTGCATTACAGGATGTTGAGCAGCACTCTTAACTTCTACCAGCTAAATGCCAGCCTGCAGCACGTACCCTCCTCCTAGTTGTAACAACCAAAATGTATCTAGATATTGACTTCTGTCCTCCAAGGAGAAAATCATCCCGTGAGAGGCAATGCTAGAAAGTGAAGTAGACCTTGGGAGTCTCTGAAGTGAGTTTACATTGATGGGCCCTTTAAAACAGAGTCAGGAGAAGGAAGAGCACTGACGATATTATCTATCATATTACTCTTTATTTTCCATTCTGAGAGCCCATAGGAGAACTCTGTCTCAGGCTTCAATCCAAATAAATGTTGTTTTCTTATGGATAATGATTATCTTAACGAATTATATTTCCATTCTTTTCTTTAATTACCAGAAAGTTCAAAAACAAATTTGATAAAGATGTACGACTTGACAGCTTGATTTGAAAGTATTAACTCTCCCCAATATTAGAGTTTTTTTTTTGTTGTTGTTGTTTTTATCCATGAACATGTTTTACTTTATTTCTTTACCTAACCGTAATACATGTATTTCTTCATTTGGACAAAAATCCTTCTTTGAGTCAGGTATAAATGAACAAACGAAATAGGTTTCTAAACTGTAATTTACTCCAGAAGAGCACACCCTTTAGTCCCACTTCATCGTTCCGCTCAGAGTCTCGTGCTAAACTCTTTCAGGGTTCCCTTGCAAATGTTTTGGTCTACTTTTTTATAGTCTCATGCACTTTAGGGTTCTGGGCTCAGAAGTGCCATGCTTTTCAATAGCAGACATACAATTATCTGGATCATGTTTATAACTATGTCCTCCAATATTTTACTGGATCAGAGGAGGTTCCATACACTGCATTGCCAGTCAACTGCCCAGGCTTCCGTATACCATTTTGTGAGAGGATGGAAGACCCTTATCTTCTTTTCTATTGTTGATGATGACTCTGTAAAATTTCCTTTCCCTATGAAAGCTGTTTCCAGCTCCTGCCAAGTGACATTTGGAAGTCACCCTGAACCCTGGTGCTAATAGGACTGGCTCATCTCACTCAACAGTGACAATCACGAGGGACCTTCCTGGCCACACCATAAAATTACTTCTGATCATGTTGAAAGACATCATTTCCCTCTCATTTTAAACCACTCCTCAAATCTGATTGGTAAGATATGGGTATTACACAGGTCTATCAACAGCAAATACGGTATATTTACGCAAATGAAAACTACTCGGAAAAAAAAAAAAGAAGAAAGCAGTATGATTACCCATATAATAGAGTGAATCTAAAAAATATTATGTCAAACAAATGACACAAAAGAGCACTCATAAGAAATTCTAGAAGAGACAGAAAGTAGATGAGTGATTGACTGGCTAGGACTGGTGGAATGCCGGTTGTAAATGGGCACAAGTAACTTATTTTTGATATCATATCTTGACTGGGATAGCAGTTTCACAGGTAACACACTTATCAAAACTCACCAAACTCTACACTTAAATGGGTACAAATATGGTATTTTTAACCACTGACACTGTGGTTCAAACCGACCTTGCAGTCCAGTGCTTATCTTATGGCACCACACCAGGACTCCATACTATATGAGGATAAATCAATAAGTATTGATACATAGTCATAAAAACACTTACTTTAAAAAATACCCATATCTGAAGCTACCATTCCTTGGCATAACCTCCATCTTGATCTATATACTTTCTGAAGACAGTGTTTCTATGTCTCAGTTTATACCTTATCCAACAACAGTTTTAACACCCTCGAGGGACTGAAATCTTGGTCCTTTGAAAACTTCTTGGGAGTGTTTGGAACAAAAAGACGTCTAAAGGAGCAAGATTAGGGTGCATGGGGTAGGGTTTCCCAATGAAATTCTCCTAGGACAACGCTTGCTACCCTCAAAGAAGGAGCAGGTGTACGGTTATGATGTAGTAACAATTCCTGAGTACAACTTTCCTGGCCTTTTTTCACCAAATTATTTTTAAATTTTCTTCGGACTTCTTCCTAATAAGCCTCCATGATCGCCCTGTGACCTTTGAGAAAATCTATCAAGACTGTCCCTTTGGAGCCACCCCAATCAGCTACCTTCAGAGCTGACCTCTTTGCCTTGAGATTAACTGTGTCCAGGAGATCCCCTCAGAAGCCACTATTTTGACTGGTCCTTGCTCTATGGATTGTATTGATTGATCCAAGATTCATCCTCAGTTATAATTTATTCCAGAAAACTCTATACATTAGCACTGGAAAGAGCAACTCTTTGAGCTATCTGATCCTGTGCAACACTTCTGGCACATATCAAGTTGAAAGTCTGTTCAGGCCAAAATGTTGCCTTAAAATTGAATGTGGGATCATGTGAGACCCCAACTTCAGCACCCCATCAGCTATCTCATCGATGTTAATTCTATGGTCTTCCTCCACTAGCTTCTGAACTTAAAATACAGTTTCTTTATTCATTGAGGTTGATGCTCTTCCCTCAATTCTGAGGGCTTCCTGACCTTTCTTGAAACACTTTCTTAAAACACTTGATCCATGTAGAAACTATTGCTTCATGTGGGGTCACAGTCCGTAAACTTATTGCAAAGTTTCAATAATTTTGAAAAATGTCCACTTGAATTTTGTTAAAAATCTGATACTAGCCCTGACCTCAAAATCTTTGTTTCCCATGGCATCTTTTCTTTAAAGGTACGCTAATAACCAATAGATTCATTTTGGAGGAAGTGTGGCTAGAATGCTCCTTGGAGGCCAAGATGGCCAAACTTCGTCTCTCATACTTCGGACATATTGTCAGGAAGGACCAATCACTTATCATGTTTGATAGGGGTGGAGGGTCAGAGAAAATGAGATGGATTGGCCATCAAGCGTGGCAACAGTTGTGAGGTTGGCCCAGGATCGGGCAGTGTTTTGTTCTGCTGTGCATAAAGTCGCTCTGGGCTGGTACCAGCTTGATGGCACCTAACAACAACAACAACGAGACTAAAGTGTATTTCTGAGATAACTTTTCCATAGCCATCCACTGATTACATGTTTAAACACATGTTGTTTGGAATAAACCCATGCATATATGAAATACAACCCTAGAAGCAATACATTTTTTACTTACCCTAGTAGTTATGCAAATTTCTCACTGCAGGGAAAGCTGAGTGAAGGCTATATGAAAAGTTTGTACTGCTTTTGCACTGTTCTGTATAAGTTTAAAATTATTTAGAAATAAAAACTTTAAAAACTGGGTACAGTGTAGTATAATTATTATGTCAATTAGAGTTGGTTTAACAATCAAAACAAAAATATAAAGGAGTTATTAAGAAGTAGCTCTAGCCCCAAAGGAACTCTAGTGGCGCAGTGATTAAGTGATCAGCTTAACCATTTGAACTTGGAGGTTCAAATCTACCAGTGGTTCTGTGGGAGAAAACATCTGGCAATGTGCTCCCATAAAGATTCCAGCTTAGGAAGCTCTGTGGTACAGCTCAACTCTATTATATGAGATAGAATTGATATGAGATGATGCGACAGCACACAACAGCTTTATCACTAAACTTAGTGATAAAATATAAAGCATTCTTATCTCTAAATTTAGAAAGCTTATTAATTAAAATTAAAATCTCAGAATCATGATTCTGATTTTACGATTTCCTCAGAATCATGATGCACATAATTAATGAATAAAAGGGTTATATGTTCATATAGAGAATGAGCCAATGGAATTCAGTAAGCTTTGAAGTCTATAGTGTAAAATGAGTCTTGGTGTGGCACTGTAGGGTAAGCACTGGACTGCAAGGTCAATTTGAACTGCACAGTTGGTGGTTCAAGACCAATAAATGCTCTTCAGAAACACTATATAGGGTCGCTATGATTCAGAACTGACTCAGCAGCACTTAACAATACAATATGGTATAAAATATTTAATATCTATGACTCTTACACCTAAGAACTGTTCCATATCTGAAGTTCAAAAACTATATTATATTATATCATTTAATATTATTTAAAGAACAAAGATGGATATGAAAACATTTAAAGAAAACTTTAAAACTTTCAGCATACCTCCTCTGTTTCCATTCTCTTCATCCTACAAAATAAAAATATATACATAAATATGAATATATATTTACAATGTCAGATCAAATCCAGCAAGACTCAATTCCATTTAAATTGCCCTTCTAAAATGTGCAAATTTATACTCTCACTGATAACGCCTTTTGACTACACTCTTGCTCCCAACAGGTTGATAAAATTCTCAAACATTTTTGGAGCTTTAATAGACAAAAACAGTATTCCATAATTTTACATTTATTTAATTACTGGTCATGTTTGAATGGCTATATATTCTTGAATGCTTCAGTGTACCAAAAAACACACAGAGGGAATGGAAGCAAATGCTGTTGAATACTGATGCATGGAGGGGATTGTAATCATTGCAATGAAATGAAATATGATAGGATGAACGTAAAGTTGATGTTCACCCATGTAAATTATCACTCAATTCACAATAAAAACTTAAAAAAAAAAAAAGACCAGGTAGAGACTGGTAGCCCCCCTCAACTATGGCCCTGGTCACCCTTCTGGTCTAGAACTAAACTTACCCCCTTAACTCAATTTTCAGGCAAACAATAAACAGGTATATGGGGGTTGGGGGTGACACCATACAGTTATCAGCCATTCAAGATCAAAAGATCAGCATTTACCTAAGGGCAAAATTTGGATGGATTGGAAAAGAAGGAGGAATGGAAACAAGAATCTCTGGGAAGCAGAGGGATAGATAATGTTACATGGAGGGGATTGCAATCATTGAGATGAAACAAAGTGTGTGATTTGTTGAATGGAAAACTGATGATTTGCTCTGTAAACCTTCACCTAATTAACAATAAAAGTGTGGGTTTTTTTAAAATCAAAAGAAACAAAGCAAGAGTCTTACTGATTTTTTTTCTTCTCACAAATGGTAAGCTAAATGTCCCAAAACCATTTGCAAATGTATCTTTTTTTCTGATATTAAATATCTCCTTTATTTTATACAAAGTAACATGGAATGTTATACAAATGAATTTTACACAAGTGGCATTTACCCCTTTACATGTCAAAATTTGATTAATTATATTCATCTTATGAAAAATTACATGTTCCCTACATTCTTGAACACTAATGAGTATGTTTTTGACTGTATTTCTTACTGATTCCCAGTCACTCACTCACTGATGAAATACTGTGTGCCTGCTGCTTACGATCCATCAATAAGCAAAACAAAGCCTCCTGCTCTCACGGAGCTTTCTGTCCAGTGGAGCAGTTGTTGTCAAGCCCCATCCAGTCAGTTCCCATTCACAGTGACCCTGCAGAGTTTCCGAGGAGCAGCTGGTGGGTTTGAACAACTGACCTTATGGTTAGCAGTTCAGTGCTATCCTATAGCACCACACCAGGTGTCCCTAGTGGAGAAGGTTGCTGTTATTTTGTTAAGTGTCGTTGAGTCAGTTCTGACTCATAGTGATCTGTATAGGGTTTCTAAGGATTGGCTAGTGAGCTTGAACCTCTGACCTTGTGGTTTAAACCGACCTTGCAGCCCAGTGCATTAACACAATAAGATAAGTAAAATAGATGAGCATATTAAAAGGAGATAAGCACCATGGGAACGAGAAACAGTGGCACAGGGAAAAGGCACTAGGAGTACTTGGAGGGGAGGTGTTCTCTAGTGTAGCCTCATTGTGAAATTGCCAATTAAATACTTTAGGAAGCTGGGAACTCTTGGGCCCAGAGTCAGTGACACAGCCACAGAGGGCTAGAGTGGAGAATGAAGCATCCAGCTAATAATTAGAGAGGGCATATGCATAAGAACACCCACACTTGCAGATAATACCCCCGCTTGCCCTGGCTTCAATGACTGGATGATCAGAGCTCAACTAGAAGAAGACAGAAGAAAAAAAGAGTAAGCTGATACAACTTGATGAACTTGACCTACACCTATGGATGCAGTAGCTCAAAAAAGGGAACAAATCCTAACAGCAAGGATCATTCCCATCCCTTCCATACACAGAGTAGACAGGGATGGGCAATCTTGGACATTGGCTACCCAAAATGGGGGGCTACAAAGGCAAGAAGTGACTGGCTTACAAGCTTTCAAGAGGGAACCTAGATTTAGAGGGCGTGAAGGAAGGTAGAATCTCCACTGAGTAGTACCCAATCTGTCTAGGCGGGGCTGATGAAACAAAATGTAGATGGGTCTCTTGTGATACAATAGTGAATAATTGTTATCAAGACTGCTTGTGAGGGTTGGAAATATAAAGGTAGATGTTTTGTAGCGAGGGGAGTGATTAACTTTTCAGTCTAGGAGTGGAGGTACCTGGGACCATCAAGGGAGAAGAGTGGAACTTGGGACCCTACCCATAGAAGAAGTGATGCCTGAGATGGAGGCAGAGACGATGACATGGAGAGATGGAGCAGCTGGGGACTTTAGACCCAGAGAGGGAGAGGAGCTGTGTGCTGACGACCACAGGGCAGGCTTGCAAAGTATACCCTTTGGTTGGTTGATGATGCATGGAGGGGATTGTAACCATGGCAATGAAACAATATATGATAGGATGAATGTAAAACTAATGTTCTCCCATGTAAACTATCACATAATTCACAATAAAACATTTAAAAAAAAAAGGCTTGAGGAAGGTAAGGAAGGTAGATATGAAGCTATCAGGAGGAAGTAAACTAGTCTGAAGGAACAGCCAATGCAAAAGCAAAAGTATGCTCAACATGCTCAAGGAAGCCAATGTGGCTGAAGCCAAATGAAGAGAGAGGGAAATTAGCCGGAGATAGTTAAGAGAGGTGGAAGTAAGTCATACAGGACCTGGAATTCTGGGTGAAATGAGGACCTTGTGTAAGATTTTAAGTGGCATGACATGATTTATGGCTTCTGAGCTGAGCACAGACCTAGAGGAAGCAAGAGTTGAGTCAAGGAAACCAGTTAGGAAGCTAACTACAGGAATCCTGGCAAAAAAAGGATGGGGAGGAGAAGCAACGAAAGCAGTGGGAAAAGAAAAAGGTGGGAAGATTCTGCATGGTTTTGGAAGAAGACAGAATTTCTTGACAGGTTGAGCGTGAAATGTGAGAGAAAGAAAAGGGTTTGAGGAGGACTCCAGGTTTTGACCTAAGGAACGAGATGAATGGAACTGTCATGATCAGAGATGGGAAGCTAAGGGTGGAGACAATTTAGGGGGAACATAGCCAAGAGTTCAGTTTTGGACATACAGAGAGTGAGATGTCCAACAGAACTATCCAAGTTGCCAAGTAGGCAGCTGGGTAGATAACCCTAGAGTTCTGGAAAGAGGTGCCAGCTGATCACCTAGTGCACTATACTTTAATACAATGATGCCCCTAGGCATTATTACAGGATCCAGAGTAACTGGCTTCAAACTGCTCTACAGTTCAGTTCTTGTGTTCAGTTTTTAAGTTTGCCTATCTACTTGGTTCACCAGGCTGTTTTGCTAGCTTGTTGTTTACCTCTAACTAGAAAATTTGTGAAGCAAAACTAATATATAAAATACATTTATTCAAATGTTCACTGAGCCTCAACAATATGAAAATCAACATTATTGTAGAAAGAAAAACTGACATTTAATGAAGGCCTAAAATAACATATTATTATAATTATTTGACTTAATAATTTTTTGCCTTTATTTTGGCTGCCCCAGTTTTTTGTTTTGTTTTTTTGAGATTGCTAAGGCTGCTCTCTGGTAGCGTAGTGGTAATGAATCGGGCTGAGAACCTTAAGGTCAGCAGTTCAAAACTACCAGCTGTTCTGCAGGAGAAAGATGACGCTTTCTGCTCCCGTAAAGATTTACAGCCTCGGAAACCCTGTACAGGGTCACTATGAGTCGGAACTGACTCCACGGCACATATCAACAACAAACTGTCAGCTAAGTGACTTACTAATAATGAAGACTTCCTTAGGCTAATTGCACATTTTTATAATAACTATGTAATATTAATTTTTTTAAATTCTTTTGACGTGAATTGGAAAAAAATCATTGAAAAGGAAAAGATTTCAATATATATTTTACATGTAAAGCTTTCCCAAACTGAAACTTAGTTGCAGGAATATCTGCATTACCTGTACCACCGCTATGTTAATTCCTGTGCTATATATTTTACACAGACTACATCACATAATGATCACAATGACCTGTGAGGAAGGTGACTTAACCTAATGACACAGAGCACACAAAGCCAGGCTCTTGTGACTCTGCTGATTACAGGCCGTTAACAACATGTTGTTAAGTGCCATCGAGTCAATTCTGACCCATATCCACCCTGTATAGGGTTTCCAAGGAGTAGCTGGTGAGCTTAAACTGCCAACCTTGCAGTTCAAATGGCTTTAGAGTCTGGCGCATTAATCCACAGCGCCACACCAGGACTCCAACAAATATACTGTGCTGCTAAAAATTTCTAGAAAATACATTCTAATAATAACACAGTTTTAACTCTGGTAAAAATTATAAAAATTTTTACTACCTATCTATACATTATGATTCAAAGCTCTTCTTAGAAACAAAATAATTTACTCCTGATACGTAAATTAAAGCAAGGCAACTCACTACCAAGCATTTTCATGTACAACCTAATGTAGAAGCAATGCTATTTTAAACTTTTTAATTTCAAATTGATTCTTAGGGAGCTCAGTTCAGCAGTTTTATAGGCATTTTAGGAAACTTCAAACGGACACATTTTTATTCCATAGTACTAAGAGAAGCTTACCCTATAAAACATTTTTTTTTTTTTGGAAAGCTATATTAACAAAGGTGTAATTTAAAAAGTATTTCCTCCAAAACAATTTGACACTACTTTTTAAAAGACAAATTTATGGATATTTAGGGGTCTTGGTGTGGCACTGCAAGATGGCAAGGTCAGTTTGAACCACAAGGTTGGCAGTTCAAACTCACCAGCTGCTCCTCAGAGTAACTATGGATCAACTATGGGTCAGAACTGACACAACAGCACTTAATAACAGTATTAGAATGGACTTTAGGGGGCAGTCCTATTCAGTCCTAGAGGATTACTATGTGACACGAAAGCAACAGGTATAGGTTCTAGTCCAGGTCCCTCAAATTAGGGTGGAAAAGTGGAGAGCAAAAGAAGCTGAGTGCCTTGGGCAAGGTTTTCTGTGTAACAGCTAAACATCACACATTTAGGCTGAACAAGTTCAAATCACAGAACCACCACTATCTATCACGTGACCTAGATCAGTTTCCACAGCTTTCATAATAATACTACCTGAGACAAGGGCTGGTAACACTACCTGCTTGAAAGGATTTTTGTGTGAATTAAAGTAGAGGAAAGAACAGAGTAAGTGCTCAACGTGTCAGCTACCATTATAATAATTCCACCCGTATCCTCATTAGATTGTGTTTCTATGCAGTGAAGTATATCCGTGTCATTCACTGTAGTGAGAAACTGTGTTATTAAATTCTGGCTTTCCTTCATATGAAATATCTAAACATTAAGCACTGTTTTAATCCCAATAACATTTACAAATATCAGAATACTTGAATGAGCTATTTCCTTCCTCTGCCCAGAAAACTCACCACCTTTCTAGATAGTAGAAAAATAGAAACATATGCAAAACAAAAATCTGACATTAGAGATCCTAGAAAAATATATTTAAATCTCAGAATCAGTAGAACATGCTAGACAAGAAAATTTTTTTTGTTGTTCTACAAAGTAGAAAAGTATCCAAGAAAAGAAAAAGAATATAGTAAAAACGCAAATATAACACAATTATTTTAAGGCAGATAATACACAACAGAGGAAGATAACTGGAGGACCAGGAGACAGAAGTGAGTTTAGTTATTTCTCTTACCTTATAGGAAAATTGAATAGCAGACTCTGGAGGATAAACAATAAAATGCCTTAATGTAAACCCAAAGCCTTGAGATGTTCTTTTCAACAGGACTGTTTTGGGACCTGGCCAGGAGAATGTTTCATCTTCGGATGGTGATACAGTTTCACTTTGCTCTTTTCCATCTTTACTTTTTGATACCTAAAATGAAAACATATTTTAAAGTTAACTATATGATACAACATACTTAATTTAGAAAAATATTCCATGTAAGAATATAATACCTAATTATAGATATGAATCTAATGAAAGGGAGAAAAAAACCCAACAATTTTCTGATGTGTGAGCTACATGTATTTTGCTATATCAGGCATATTAATCAAAGGCTCATTTTTTCCCCTGGAGAGGATTCTGTGAAAAATTAAAGAAAAGATCATTTAGACATTAGAAATATAACGGCTAAAGTTACAAAATGCAATAGAAGACAAGAGTTAAAAGCTACACAAGTAGACTGAGACTCAAGGGGAATACATGAACAGGAATGTGGTCTTGCTGGTGACCATGTTGGTCTACTGATAAGGGAAAGTGGGGGAAAACCAGCAATGAAGTTGTGAGCTAAGTCTGACCATATTCAATAGACTTCTGTTAACCTGGACTGAGACCTGGTTGGCCAGCAGTATGACAAGACCTGGGGACGCCTGGGCCCAGAGACAGGGACATGGCCACAGAGGACTAGAGCGCAGTGTGACGTGTTCAGTTGATATGAAGTGAGGGGAGATGCACAAGAACACACATACTTGCAGAGAGTACCCACTTGACCTGGTTCCAATGGCTGGATGATCAGAACTCAACTAAAGGAAGAAAGAAAAGGAAAAAAAAAAAGAGTAATCCACTACAATCTGATGAACTTGACCTCAATTTACGGGATGTAGTAGCTCAAAAGAAGAAACAAATCTTTACAGCAAGGATTATTCCCATCCCCCAACCCTCGGTACACAGGGTTGACAGGGATGGACAAGTTAGACATTGGCTACCAAAAATGGGGGGCTACAAATGCAAGAAGTGACTGGCTTACAAGCTTTCAAGGGGGAGCCTAGTTCCAGAAGGTGTGGGAGAAGGTAGAACTTCCACTAAGTGGTTTCAAACCTGTCTGGATGGGGCTGATGAAAGGAAATGGGGATAAGACACTTATGGTACAATAGTGAATAATTGCTTTCAGTACTGACAGTGAGAGTTGCAAATGTAAAGGTAGACTTTGTGTAAAAAAGGACGGGAGTGGTTGATCTTGCAGCTAGGAGTGGAGGACCTGGGACCATCAAGGGAGAAGAGCTGAGTGCAGGACCCTACCCAGAGAAGCTAGAAATGGAGGCAGAGATAATGACATGGAGAGATTGAACAGCTGGAGACTCTGGACTCAGGGAGGGAGAGGGGCTGTGTACTGATGGCTGGGGGTGGGGGGGGCCTTGTGGGGTGTAACCTTTGGTTGTTTGGTTTGGTGATGCATGGAGGGGATTGTAATCATTGCAATGAAATGAAATACGACAGGATAAATGTAAAGTTGATGTCCCATGTAATCTATCACTCAATTCACAATAAAAACTACAAAAACAAATACCAGAGGTAAATACTGCTATATACACAATTCGGCAGTAATAGAAACATGAATAGACACAGGCTGAATGGGTGTGTGAGGGAGAGAGAGTGGGAGAGTGGGATTACCTATAAACACAAACAGTGGGTAACTTGTCCATGTATTTGCTGCAAATACATCCATGAGTGTGGTGGAGCATACAGGGGGCAAAATTATGAAAAGTTCTCAGCCATAACCGAACACATTGAGGGAATGAGTCACAGGGCCTGAGAGAGACCAGGACCATGACATACAGGTCAACTGACATATATAGTCCACAATCCTACTTCATTGAGTAGCAACTGAGATATTAAAAGCTCATGAGCAACCATCTAAGGTGTAACTATTGATCTGTCCCTGTCCTGAAGAAAGAAGAATAAAGGAAATGGAAGACCCAAGGCAACAATTAATCCAATGGACTAAAGGACTACATGAACATCAGTCTCCAGGGCCCTGAGACATAGATGGTGCCTGGCTAGCACTACCAACTGCACTGAAAGGGATATCATTAGAACGCCTTGGATAGTTATTGTTGTTAAGTGCCATAGAGTTGGTTCTGACTCATAGCAACCTTGTATAATGACTTCGATGAGCAGCTGATGAGCTTGAACTGTTGAGCCTGCAGTTCAAACTGACCTTGCAGTTCAGCGGATTAACCCACAGTGCCACAGCAAAATGTAGGCCAAAACTTAAAGTCATAAAAAAGACCAGGTTTATTGATCGAATAGAGACTGGTGGAAGCCCCAAGTCTATGATCACGCTTAGTCACCCTTCAGGTTTCTAAATGAACTCGGCCCTGTGTCTCAATTTTCAGCTAAACAATACACAGGTCTATAAAGGGAACAACAACACTAGGGAGGCATACACACCTTAGAATAATCAATCCTTTGAGATCAGCATTTATCCAAGGACAAAGTTCAGAAGGTTTGGAAAGAAGGAGGAATGTAAACAGGGAACACAGGGAGTGAGATACGTGATGTTACATCACAGGACTGCAATAAATAACATGACACAAAATGTGCAGGGATTGCTGAATGGAAAACTGACCTGCTTTTTAAACCTTTACCTAATTCAGAAGGAGCTCTGGTAGCATAGTGGTTACAAACAAATCAGCCTGTGAACCGCAAGATCGGCAGTTCGAAACTACCAGCTGTTCCGCGGGAGAAAGATGAGGCTTTCTACTCCCATAAAGATTTACAGCCTTGGAAACACTGTACAGGGTCACTATGAGCCAGAACCGACTCCAAGGCACATAACAACAACAATTTAAAATAAAATACTTCAAAAGTGCAATAGAAGGGATGGAAAATAGCATCAAGGAAATCTCTCAGCACTGTTGTTACTGTTAAGTGCCGTTGAGTCAGTTCCGACTCATAGGGACCCTGTATTGGGTTTCCAAGGAGTGACTGGTGGGATTGAACCACTAACCTTGAGATTGGCAGTCCAGTGCTTATCCCACAGCACTACACCACTAGGGACTAAGAATCAGAAACTATAAAAGAACAGGTCATGAAACTCTTACTAAGGAAGAAGACTACACTTTGCAGACAGTCTAGTGAATGTTGAAAAATAATAGAAAAGTCATCTGAAGTTCTGAATACAAATTCAATATCCACATAGATAATTCTTCCAATATCCAGGTCTTATCATTCTTTGACCTCCCTCCTCCACTCACAGCTTTTGTCTGATGATTCCTTATTGTTGCTAAGTGCCGGTTGGTTCTGACTCACAGTGACCCTGTATGGCAGGGATGGGAAATCTTTTTTCTGCCAAAATATATAACATCAATCACAGGCCATACAAAACTATCAAATTAAAAATTAGCCTGCTATATTTGGTCAAACATTTAATTAACTCACCCCTAATATGATGGCAAGGAGCTTTGGTAGCGTAGTGGTTATGAGTTGGGCTACCAACCTCAAGGTCAGCAGTTTGAAACTACCCGCAGTTCTGTGAGAGAAAGATGAGGCGTTCTGCTCCTGTAAGGATTTACAGCCTCGGAAACCCTATACAGGGTTGCCATGGGTTGGAACCAACTCCACAGCACACGACAACCACCACCACCGCCAATGTGAAGGCTGGAACTGTGGTTGCCTTGGCAGGGCCAGACCAAATGATTTCGAGGGCCCAAGGGCTGGACATTCCCCAACCCTGCTGTATATAGGGTTGCCGAGGAATGGCTGGTGAGTATGAACCACACTAGTTCATTCTTTCTCCGTAACCTAACTCACAACTAATGACTATTCATTGAGAAAAAGAAGCAGTAAGGTGTGGCACTGTAGGCTAAGCACTGGACTACAACATCAGCGGTTCTCACCAGCTGCGCCTCAGAAACCCTATACAGGGTCGCTATGAGTTGAAATCATTGCGATGGCACTTAACAACAAGATGTGAACTTACAAGTGGTCTTCTAAAAGTTCACAGAAACAAAATTCAAAATCATTAAAAAATCTGGCTTACAGGTCAGAAAGATTGATGGAAAAATGAGACTATGACCTTTGGTCCCTCTTCAGGTCTGCAACTGAATTAATCCTCATGGTTCAATTTAAAACCAAACAATAGGTAAGTATATAGGGGGGACAACAATACTACTGAAGTATTCACACCAAAGAATAGTCAACCATTTGAAATCAAAAGGGTAGGTTTTACCCAAGGACAAAATTTACAAGGGTTAAGAAAGAAGGAAGAATGGAATCCAGAACCACAGGGAGGAAGTGGGAGAAGTGATGTTACACTGAGGGGATAAAAATCGCTGAGATGAAACAAAGTTTATGGTTTGTTGAATGTAAAATTGATGGCTCCCTCTGTAAACCTTCACTCAATTAAAAGGAAAAAAAAGAAAAAGAAATAAGTTCCTGGAAAAAATTATGCAAGGATTTCTAAAAAATTTTTTGCAGCAAAACTGTCATACTAACTTCTTATAACATGTTGAACAGGTTCTAATTTGATTCACTAGTAAGGATAAGATATCAGTTTGAAAAGAGCCCCTACCAGAGCTACATTAATTCTGCTAAAATTGAAGTAGATTTACAGTAAAAATTGGGTAGAAAAATGGTAAAATCCTTGATGCTTTATGAAAAATTTATAGAACAATGCCCCAAAGAAGTTCATCACTTTACAACTGGATAATTCATTTTAAGAAATGACGTGGTGGGGGTGGTGTGTGGTGGAGTCAGTTCTGACTCATAGTGACCTTGCATAGGATTTCCGAGGCTGTAAATCTCCACAGGAGCAGAACGCCTCATCTGTCTCCCAAGGAACATCTGGTAGTTTCGAATTGCTGACCTTGAGGTTAGTGGTGCAACATGTAACCACTATGCTACCAGAAATCCTTTAAGAAAGGACGAGGGGCTGTTAAAGATGAAGCCTGCAGTGGCAGACTATCTACTTAATTTACTAAAAAAAAAAAAACAAAGAAAGAAATTAATCTTGTCCTTGTCCTAGGTGACGAAGTTTGATGATTAACAGCAAAAACAATAGCCAACACTAAGACATTTCAACTGGTTCAGCATATGCACTTCTGCCTGAAATACTGAAGATAAGCCAACTTTCTCCTCAATGGGTGCCACAACTGTTACTCTTAGATCAGCTTTCAATGGAAATTTTAAACAAGTGGGACCAACAACCTGAAGCACTTCTTCAAAGAAATGCAACATGTGATGAAACCTGGCTTTACCAGTCCACTCAGCGCAAAAGCAGACCAGTCAAGAGCAAAAGTCACGCACGGTAAAAGTGTTCTAGGATTTTCAAGGCATTTTACTTGTTGACCTTCTGGAGAACCAAATAATAATATCTGCTTATTAGCAAAGAATTTTTGAGAAACTAGGCAAATTTTTAGCAGAAAAGGGCCTGGGAAAGCTTTACCAGAGAGTCCTTTCCACAACAACGTTCCTGCTCCTTCCTCTCACCAGACAAGGACAATTCTGCAACACTTTTCAATGGGAAATAATTAGGCTTCCACCTTACAGTCCTGATTTGTCTCCTTCTGACTTCTTTTTGTTTCCTAATCTTAAAAAATCTTTAAAGGGTATGGGCCCCCGTTTTTCTTCAGTGAACAATGTAAGACAAGACTGCATTGACATGGTTAAATTCCCAGAGCCCTCAGTACTTTAGGAATGGGTTCACTGGATATTAGCATTACTTATTAAAGTGTCTTGGCCTTGATGGAGCTTAAGCTAAGAAATAAGGTTTATAGTTTTTGTTTTTATTTTTATCTTTTAATTTTATTTTTCTACAAACTTTTAGAAGCTACTCCCCACCTTCATGGAACTGTGCCCATCATCTCTTTTGTCTTCACTACTGCTACAAAGGAAGACCATCTTCATCCATTAAAGACCCACCACAGGAATACTGGACTCCTGGTATGGCACTATGGGATAAACACTGGACTTTGAAAAAAAAGGTCGGTAGTTCAAACCCACCAGTTACTCTTCAGTAAACCCACACAGGGTCATTATGAGTCGGAACCACCTTGGCACACTTAACAACAACCTGAATACTAGATCCCATTCCCTCATATATTCAAAGATGTGTTCCAGCAATTTTCTCTTCTCTTTAGCATGTCTGTTTTCTCTTTATTATATCATTCCCATCAGCATACACACTAATTATAAATTCTGTAACCTTAAAAATAAAAACAAGCAAATCCTCTCTTGACCACAGTCCTCTCTAGCTACCACTTTGTTTATATGCTTCTCTCTAAAACAAAACTCATTGAAAATTGTCTATACTTCTATACTTGGTCTCCAATTCTTTTCCTCCTATTCTCTCTTGAACCTTAAAAAAGCCTTCTTCCACTAACTTCCTGAAACTGCTTATGTCAAAGTCACCAATATCTTCCATATTCTTAAACTGAACAGTGATTTTTGTTTACAAGTTGGAGTACTCACATTACAAGATTTCAAAACTTATTATAAAGTGATAATAATCAAGACAGTATTGTATTATCATCAAGACAGATAAATAGAAAACACCATTTGTTGTTGTTGTTAAGTACCATCGAGTTGGTTTCGACCCATAGCAACCCTGTATAGTGCCTCCAAGAAGTGGCTGGTGAGCTTGAACTGTAGATCTTGCGGTTCAAGCCGACCTTGTAGCCCAGCGCATTAGCCCACAGTGCCACACTAGGATTCCACAATGGACTCGAGAGGCCAGCTATTTGCCAAAGGGAAAGACACATTACCATATAATGCAGTCATTCTACTGTTAGTCATTCTATTCAAGGAAAATAAAAGCGTATGTCAATATTGTAGTAATACACTTACGCATATGGAATAATTGGCTATACATATGCAAAATGTTCAATCCATAACTCACATCACATATGCAAATTAACTCAAAATGATCATAGGTCTAAAAGTACTACCTGAAACTATAAAAATTCTGAAAGAAAACCAGAAAAAAATCTTTGTGAGATGAGTTTAGGCTAACCTTTCTTAGATAAAACACTAAAATCCTGATCTAGAAATGAAACAACAAAAAAAAAGGTATGTGGAATTTCATCAAAATTAATAACTACTTCTCTTTGAAGAAAAGGCAAGCCATAGACAGGGATAATACTTTTGCAAATCACATATCTGGCAAAGGACTTGTATTCTATATTTAGAATATACAAAGAAATCTCAAAAGTCAGTAACAAGAAAACATGCCCATATTAAAACCGGTATTGCTTTGAGTCGGAACCGACTTGATGGCACTGAACAAAAACAACAATACAAACTGAAACCTACCTATTAGAATTTTACAACTACACAGAGTTATGAGTAACTGGAATTTACTTATACACTTCTGGTGGTAATATAAAATGACACAAATACTTTGGAAAACAGTTTGGTAGTTTCTACAATCCTTAGTATTTTCACTAGATAGTCAGTATTTGGGCTGTTAGCAGTTGGCTAGTCATTCATTTAAAAGGTTAAACATACACCTACCATAAGACACAGTCATCCTACTCTGAGACAACTACCAACAAGAAGTGAAAATCATCTACCATACAAACACCTGTACACAATCATCCACAGTAGCTTTGTTATAACATATAACAGTAAACATACTAAATGCTTCATCAACAAACGAATGGTTAAATAAAGTATGGTAAACCCAGAAAGTGGATTACTGTTCAGCAATAAAAAGGGATGAATTATTGATATATGCAGCAACATGGATGAGTTTCAAAGAAATTATGCTGAGTTAAATAAAAGTCCCTGGACAAAAGGAAGTGTATGATCCCCACTGACTGTGGTGAGGAAGGAAGAGAGCGATCAGAGACAAGCATTAAGAAAGTTTTGGGGCTCTAGCCACCTAGTAGACATAACAAACTGTCCCTCATCTGATTATTCAGTAATGCTTGTTAGTAATCTCATACGTGAGCCCTGGATATCCACAGACAAATATAAAAACCTTCCCTAAAAGCCAAGACGGTAAATTCCAATAAGCCAAGTCCCCCGCATCCAAAAAAAAAAAGCTAAAGAGAATAGAGAGAAACACTGTAAACTGATGATATATGGCGGGGATAATAATCAATGTAATGAAACAAGCTATATGAATGGTTGAATGTGAAGCTGATGATGTGCCCTGTAAACTTTCACTCAATGCAAAATAAAAACATTTAATTAAAATAAATAAATAAATAAAAATAAAAGAAAAGAACTAAAGTGAATAGAAAGAAATACTGTTAACTGATGGTACATGGAGGGGATTGAAATCATTGTAAGGAAACAAGGTATTTGATTTGTTGAATGTAAAACTGTTGATCTGCCCTGTAAACTTTCACTCAATCCACAATAAAAACTTATCTTAATGAAAAAAAAAAAAAAAAAAGAAGAAAGTTTTGGGGGTGAGCAAACTGTTCATTATCTTGATGGTGGTGAGGGCTTCATGGGCGTATCTTTATGTGAAAAATCTATCCAATTGTACAAGTTTCAATATGTGCAGATGACGGTATGTCAAACATACCTTAATAAAGCTGTTTCACAAAAGAAACAGCAACAGAACGGTAACCAAATAACTCAAGAAATCCATGATCCTGAGGAAGTAGAAATTTTAAAATAAGAAGCAAGGGACAGGTGTGGAAGAAATACATATATGAATTTCAACAGTACTAGCAATATTCTGGTAGCGTAGTGGTTAGGAATTGGGCTGTGAACCTAAAAGCCAGCCGTTCGAAACTACCAGCTGTTCCATAGGAGAAAGATGAGGCTTTCTGCTCCTGTAACGATGCACAGCCTTGGAAACCCTGTACAGGGTCACTATGAGTCGGAACCGACTCCACAGTACATCAACACCCAACACCAGCAATATTCTAGTCCAAAGATGGGTGGAGTGTCTCTAAAGGTTCAGGTTATGACTGTGCCTTATAATAGTCTATGTAACCCTATGGATTACATATATTTCATTTTTAATTTTAATTAACTTAGTAGCACTGTGGTTAAGGATGGAGGATTTGGAGTCAGCTGAAACAGGCATTAATCCTGGCTCTGACGCAGAGAACCCTGGTTGTGTAGTGGATTATGCATTGGACTGCTAACCGCAGGATTAGCAGTTCGAATCTACCAGCCACTGTATGGGAGAAAGATGAGGCTTCCTGCTCCTCCTGTACAGATTTACAGCCTTGGAAACTCTATACAGGGTCTCTATGAGTCAGAACTCACTCAATGGCATACAATCACCACCACTCCACGACGCCATTTGCTAGCTCTGTGATAGTGAACAATTTACTTAACCACCTTAAGCCTCAGCTTTCTCACCAATAAAAATAAAAGTATTGTTCTCTTAAAAAAAAAAAAAAAAAGCTATGTATTTCAATGAGAAAAAGCATGTAAACAAATGAATTCATCAATAGCTAATAAATATTAGCTCTTTGTTCGTTTTCTGCAATGCCATAAAATAGAGTTTTCTGTAATCCTCTTTTAAAATTTTGTTTTCCTAATAGCTTTTTAAAGGAGCTCTGGTAGCATAGTGGTTACGAATCGGGCTGCAAACCTTAAGTTCAGCGGTTCGAAACTATCAGCCGCTCCGCGGGAGAAAGATGAGGCTTTCTACTCCCATAAAGATTTACACCATCGGAAGTCCTGTACGCTATGGGTCGGACCCGACTCAACGGCACTTAACAACAACAACAATAGCTTTTTATGTCACAACATTTCGACATACTCAGGACTAAAATGCAATTGGAATTTTACTTCAAAGCAGACAATGGAGATTTGGGGAAATCTGGGTCAGTATGAGAAGAAACTGGATCTTGGATGATCCCCTAACACACACACACAGCACCTCATTTTTGGCCCCTTGAGTGAATGAACAGTCTGAACCCATCTCCAGAGACATGCACTTGAATCATTTTATTGTAACTGCATTTTAGTTTATCCTCCCTTCTAGGATGTGGCGATTTCTTGGTAGGATAGCACCAAACATCAACATGGGACTCTAACACTGATTCCTGAGGAACTTTAAAAGTGATCATATTGATTGGGTAGAGCTTTTAGGATAAAAGTTACTATAGGCTGAATCACCCAAATAGTTTTTGTAAACCTTAAGTAGTGACTCGATCCACCTTCTGTGACCCAAATGAAAGAGACATTACAAATACACACACTACACACTCTGCAACCATTCAGTAAATAGATACTTATTTGTTGTTGGACTCATAGCAACCCTATATAGGGTTTCCGAGGAGCAGCTGGTGAGTTTGAACCACTGACCTTGAGTTCAAATCAACCTTGAGGTCGAGTGCTTATCCTATGGAGCCACACCAGGACTCCTTTAGTATCCAGAATCCCCTGGCGCTGCAGGGTAATGCAGTGGACCGCAAGGTCAGTTTGAACCATAAGGTTGGAGGTGCAAACTTAACAGCCACTCCTTGGAAAGTCTACACAGGGTCACGACGAGTCAGAAGTGATTCAACAGCACTTAACAACACAACAATATATGGCACTGTAGGATAAGCATTGGACTGCTAACCACAAAGTTAGCAATCCAAAACCACCAGCTACTCCTTAGAAACCCAGTACAGGGTCACTAGGAGTCCTAGCATGCCCCAAAGGGACTCCTGGTGTGGTGCTGTAGGATAAAGTACTGGACTGCTAACTGCAAGGTCAGTGGTTCAAACTCACCACATACTCCTCAGAAACCCTATACAAGGTCACTATGTGTCCAAACCAACTCGATGACACTTAACAATAACAACATGCACCCAAAGAAGAACTGGTGCATTTGAATTATGATGCTGGAGAAGAATGTTGGAAGTGCTATGGATTGCCAGGAGAATAAACAAAACTCCTTAGAAGCAAGGATGGCAAGATTTACTCTCAAGTACTTTGGACATATGTATCTAGAGGGATCTGGAGGACATCAAGCTTGGTAAAATAATGGAGGGTCCGTAAAAAAGAGGAAGACAGATTGAGAAAGAAGTAGCTGCCACAGTGGGCTCGGACATAACAATAATTGTGAGGACAGCGCAGCGGTGGGCAGTGTTTTGTTCTATTGCACAGAGGGTCTCGATGAGTAGAACTGAATTGATAGCACCTAACAACATGCATCCAACGAGGAGTCTGGTGATGCAGTCACTACGCACTTGGCTGCTGCTCAGTGGTCCAAACCACCAGCTGCTCCTCAGGAGAAAGATGTGGCAGTAGACTTCCGAAAAGAATTACAGCCTGGGAAGCTTTATGAGGCGGTTCTATTCTACCCTACAGGGTTGCTATGAGTTGGAAACAAACTCAATGGCCGTGGATTTGGCTTGGATGCAGATGTCTATCTAAGGTATGGCAGTTATGGCACTTGACCTGGGCACCACTTGAAGGAGAGAGCCACTGAGCAATTCCCATTTACCTGGTATGGTCAACGTCCTTCCTCGAGCACAGAAGACATGCAGAGGTGTTGTTGAGGGGTAGCAGAGGCGTGCACTTTCAACGAGTGCAGGTTTGAGGAGGAGCCAGATAAGACATGTGGTCCAAGGCACCACAAACATGAAAGGCACCTGGCTGAAGGAGAACAGAAGGAGTTTCTGCTGATACATCACCACAATCAGCATCTGGTGGTGGTGGTCATGTGTCATGGAGTCGGTTCCGACTCACAGCGACCCTGTACAGGGTTTCCAAGGCTGTAAATCTTTATGGGAGCAAAAAGACTCATCTTTCTCTCTTGGAACAGCTGGTAGTTTCTAACTGCTGACCCTGAGGTTAGCAGCCCAATTTGTAACCACTACGCTACCAGAGCTCCTTACGAACAGCATTTAGTCACCTTGAACTTGGGTAGGGGCAGCAGGAGGGGCAACTTAGAGATTGCTCCAGGTTCATGTTACCCTCATTATACCCATTTGGATGTACCCAGCACAGATCCATACAGGAGGGATACAAGCATGAATAAAATATGTATCATTTAGTTTGTAATTACAATTCTTATTTTGAGATATTTATAGATTTGCATGCAGTCGTAAGAAATAATACAGAAAGATCCCGTGTGCCCATTGTACATTTCCCTCAATAGTACAATATCACAACCAGACAGAATCCACCTCTCTTATAAAGATTTTCCAGTTTTACTAGTACTTGTGTGTGTGTTCAGTTGTATGCCTTTTTTTATCACATGTGCAGGTTAGTGCATTCACTGTCTGTCAAGATACACTAATTCCATCACCACAAAGATCTCTCCTATTGGCCTTTTGTAACCACACTCAATCTTGCCCTCTACCTTCCACCAAGTCCTAAACACTGGCAACCACTAATTTGTCCCATGTTTCTATCATTTTGTCCCATTGTTACTATTTTTTTTTCATTGTTACTATTTATGTAACATTTTAATAATGTTACATAAATAGTATCACACAGCCAGTAACCTTTGAGGACTGACATTTTCACTCAGCATAATTCCCTAGAAATCATCCAATTTATTGTGTGTCCCAATTGTTGGTTCTTTTTATATTGCTGAGTCGTATTTTATTGGCAATAAATGTACCAAATCATTAATTTACTACATGACATCTGGCTTACTTCCAGTTTTTGGCTATTAGGAATAAAGCTACTATGAACATACACTGTGAAAGCATATGTTTCCATTTCTCTAGAGCAAGTGTCTAAGTGCAATTTTTGGATCACATGATAACTATATGTTTAATTTTATAAGAAACTGCTACACTGTTTCCCAGAATGGCTATGTAATTTCATATTGCCACCAGCAATGACTGAATGATGCATCCTTATCAGCATTTGACAGTGTCAGTAACTTTTATTTCAGCCATTGTGATAGGTATGTAACAATACCTCATTGTGATTTTAATTTGCATTTTCCTGATGACTAATGATACTGATCATTTTTATGTGCTTAGTTGTCATCGCATTATATAATCCAAGCGGGCAAATTACTCTTTAGAATTTACCTAAAGAAGTGAAGCCTTCTGTACTGCATGTAAGGAAACTGAAGCTTAGTTTAGTTAAGTGATTTGTCTAAAATGATAAAACTGGTTAATAGCAGGGCAAGAATTAAAATACAACTTCCTGATTTCTAGGCTATACAATTTCCCTTACATCGTATTATCTTCCATCATCTCTTCCAACCTATATAGAGACTTCCCCTCAAGAATCAGCTCTTTGATCTAATTCACTGCATTTTTAATTTCCTTTTTCTGTGGTTACTTTCATTTTAACACTTTAGGAGTTATACCTATATTAAACTGATTTCTACTGTATTATTCTGATGACCTCACAATTCCCAAATATATTCAAGTTTTCTTTTTGCAAGTCATATAGGTAGTTCTTGTGGATAATGATTTCATCCTTTAAGATTCGGAATAGAGCATGGTATGCTCTTTATAAAAATGGAGAAGACAGGACAAAGAGTAAGCAATTTATTTTTTACCTCTCTGCAAAATAATTAAATATTTGAAATGCAACACATCCCAGCACAGTTGTCTCAATTATTCCACCCTCCCAGAGCATCACAGGAAATTCCTTCTTGTCTCCTACCTTTTCCCTGCAGGATAGAAGAGAGTACATTTTTATAGGCCTACATAGAAAGACAGGATGAAATCATTACATATGTGCACATATGTCTTTTTCACTCCTTCCTCTTCTATTTACCCACAGTGACTTTTGATCTGTTGGATTTTATAACAAGGGCAAACTGTGGGCACACACAGTGAGGGGAGCCACTGTCACAGATATCTCCACTTTAGAAGACCTCTAATATGAATCCCTCTACAAAGGTCTAATCTCCCCAGCAGGACCACCAATTCATGGAACAATAGCATTAGCATGTAAGAAGCCAAGAAATAGTTAGAATAATAGCAGTGAAATTCCTGTGGAAAAGAACTGTCATTTGATCCCCTTAAAAGACTTCATAGCAAGGTCATTTGATTGAATAATAACACATAGTTAAAATAAACCAAAATAAAGGATAAAAACCAACACTATAAAAATTAGATATGACAAAGTAACTGACAAGAGGGGTGAGAGAAAATAACGGGGAAAAAAATACTAATCATAAAACTATAAAGGTGACAAAACCTCACATAAAGGAATGCAATCTGGCATGAGGGAACTTTTGGAAGTAATGAAAATGTTCTAAAACTAGAGTGTGATTGTTGAGGGTATATGGAGGGTGAGTCAAAATTTATCCACACTGATATAACAAGTTATATTAAAACTTCGGTTGGTTGCACTTCCTTATTAGTGCTTTCCGTTCAAGGTCACTGCCGTGGCATGTGTGAATGTGGACATCTGCAAACAAAATATGGACCGATACCTGAAGGAAGGTAAAAGTTTATTTAAGAAGGCTGTTACTGGTGACAAGACATGGATTCATCACCGCGTGCCTGACAGTAAATGGCACAGTATGGAATGGAAGCATCCTTAACTTAACCATCGAACAAGAAAAGGTTCAAAACTCAATCATCAGATGGAAAGCTGATGCTTACAGTTTTCTGGTATTCTCAAGGGCCAGTATTGGAACACTATCAGGAAAATGGTTCAACAATCAACAGTGTTTGTTACAGTGTGATGCTCACTGAAGAGCTGAAGCCTAAATTTGGGATTAAACACAGAGGACTGCTGTCCAAGGTTGTGAACTTGCATGACAATGCACATCCCTTCACATCCACACCTATGCCCACACTGTAGACACACTGCAAAAACTTCATTTTGAGGTGTTTAAAAGCATCCTCTCTACAGTGTTGATTTTGCTACATCAGATTTTCTATTTGGTCCCCTAAAAGCATCCCATCGAGACTGAAGATTCACCTCTGATCAAGAAGTGGCTCACAACTCCGCCTAAAATATGTTTAAATATGAAAGCTTGTTGACAGATGGACAAAGTGTATTAAAAACAAGGAGATTATGTCAAAAAATGATGTATTTGTCTTTTCTGAAAGTTGATTAAAATAAAATACATTCCACAGAGTGCAGATAATTTTTGACTCACCCTCCTACAATTACTGAAAATCACTCAGATATACTTTTACAATGGGTGAATTTGATGCCATGTACATTATACTTCAATGAAAATGTTTAAAAGGAGGGGGAACTCATTAGGTCAAAAAGTACAAAGTCTAAATGTTAGTTAGAAGTGAAAGAGGTAAAGCTGTCATGAAAATGGATGCAATAAGAAAATTAAAAAAGAAAAGATGTCTGCAGTCCTAGTGTGGCTCTACAGAATAACACTGACTGCTAACCACTAGGTCAGTGGTTCAAACCTACCAGCCATTCCTCAGAAACCCTTTATAGAGTCACTATGAGTTGGAACTGACTCCATAGCATTTAACAATAACATAAATAATAAATACTCACTGGCGTGGCGCTGTGGGCTAATGTGTCAGACTGCAAAGTCATATGGACTGTAAGGTTGGTAGTTCAAGCTCAACAGCAGCTCCATGGAAACCCTATACAGGGTTGCTATGGGTCAGAATCGACTCAACAGCACTTAGCAACAACAACAACTTCACCCTTAAACTATCTTTGGTAATTACCTTTACATAGATATGTAGTATAGGTACATTGTGAATAGTTTCCTAGTATGTTGTTCCAGGAATAATTCACAATAAAATAAAATAAATCATGTTATATTATGTTCATTTTTAAAGATTCTAATATGTATTCTCTCTTATATCTAAGATTATGAGCACCTTCTATAAATTCTTTGAAAACCTTTCTTTTTTAAAATCTTACCACTGACAACTGTGCATCCCAAGAATCATTCATGATAAAATACAATAAAATATTTTATGATGTATCAATAAATGATTCTAATATCCACTCCTTCATATAGCTAAGATTATGAGTCCTGCTCCTATAGATACATTGAAAACATTTCTTTTAAAAATCTACTACAGATAATATAAGTAATACCAGCTACTTAAGGTAAGATTTTATTACTTATTTTAGGGCCAGATTTTTTCATGTAACTGAAAGACTTTAGTACAGTACATTTATGGATAAAACTCAAGACAGGATTCGAATGTGTGTATCCTTAGGGCTTTTGTTCTTTCATATAATTGAACTGCTTAACTTTTATAGTCAGGATGATTGTCAAGCTTATTTTCTTTCTTCCTTTTATTACATGAGGAGATGGCACGTCTAGGCGTTAAAAACACGGACTCTGGTGCCAAAGTACCTGAGTCCGAACCTTTGATTTACTAACTGTGGAACTTGGACAAGTTATTTAACCCACATCTGTGGCTCCAGTCAGTCCTCATCTTTAATATGAGGATGGCCTTGACAGTACCTACTTCATATGGTTGCTATAAAGACCACAGAAGTTAAAGTTTGTAAAGTGTTTCAAGTACTAACACATACTAAGCACTAGTTAACAGTTTTTGTCTTTTTTAAAATCACAGGGATTATCAATAACGCTTATTTCAAAACTGTACCATGCTAACACCTACCAGATTCTTCAGAAAACAGCTCAAAATCTACAAAATATAAAATATATCATCTTGCCTGAAGACAAAAAAATCTTGAATATCCATAGAACTTGAACCAGACTTTTTAAATGTATATCACAAGTCTGATGTAAAAATCCGGCTGATGTTGGTTGAGTAATTTGTCAAAGGCATGTAAGTAGGAAGTGATAGAGCTATTTCACTGTTTCTACTGCATATCATGAAGGAGCTCTAGTAGCTCAGTGGTTACGAATCAGGCTGTGAACCGCAAGGTCAGCAGTTCAAAACTACCAGCTGTTCTGTGGTAGAAAGATGAGTCTTTCTGCTCCCGTAAAGATTTACAGCCTCAGAAACCCTGTACAGGGTTTCCAAGGAGCAGCCAGTAGTCTTGAATCACTGACCTTGTGGTTAGCAGCAGGCCAATGCTTATCCTATAAAGCCAAACCAGAGTCCAGATAGAGAATACTATAGTTTTAAACATTTAGAAATAGAGGTGGAAAATAATTTTTAGAGCTCTGTTTTTACCTTTCATTATGATTTTAAAAGTCTAAATATAGAACTGGGAAATAATTGTGACATCCATTTTTAACTTGTTTCATTCATGAAGCTCTTTAAAAAAACAAAACAGATGACATAAAATCTGTTAAATATATTTGGTCTCTTGTTTACCTTTAGTTTCTTCACAGTCATAAAGTCACAGAATAAAAATCTTACTGTACATTATATCTCACTTACTGGGCTGATTGTACAGTCAGTTCTCTGAAATAGTTTTCAGTATATGTAGAAACCAGACATTCTGAATTACAGGATTGTCTGTTTTTCTTTAAATTCCAAATGAATTAAGACTTTAATTTCTTTCTTAAACATGTCTTTCAACTTTTGACATGCAGTTTCTGTTTATGGAGTCCCTTTGTAATTAACAGTTTTTGTGTTTTGTTTTGTTTTGTTGCAGTCCAGGGTCAATAACAATTGGAGTTGTTTTCATGGTTCTCTTTTTCCCCCCATCAAGTAATTCTGGTACTTAATGTGCATATTAAGACTTGAGAGATGTAAGATGGTGACAAAAGAATTTGTAACAGTCTCTCATGACTTACAATCAGAAAATCTGGATGACTTTAGAGTGCAACATTTTGAATTTAAACTTGGACTTAAGTTTTTAAAATTATGACTCTCAATTTTTAAGCTTATTATTTATTTAGGCTTTAATTGATAATACCGTTCCTGTACATTGACTGCTGATAAGAGCCCTGTCTTCTATTGTTTCTTTATGGTTTCATTTATGGATTATTTTGAATTGCTGGTACTTTGCTATGGGACTTCTTTTCCTCCTCAAGTTCTGGTTTTTGATATAATGTATACCAAACAGCATCTCTCCCTACTCCCCTTTAGATTTGCTTTATGATTTTCAGTTCTCAGTATTTCAGAAAGATAGTAAGTTCTTAAAATTTCAATTAAAAAAAACTTACTTTCTAAAAGATAGCTACTTTTAAATTTGAAGTAAATGAAAAAAAAAAAGAATGTCATGAAAGTTCTAAAGACATTTATAAATTGTCCAATTTAGCTGTTATTGTAGCTTTGGAATGTTCTTTCTATTTTGACTTATGACACATAATCTGGAAACAACATTATCAGTTTCACAAAGTGAAAAGATCATGAAATATCATAATGTACTTCTCTTCATAAGCAATGACCCATTTCCGGGACACATTTGCTGAATTGTTTTATTAGTGGTAATGATGACGTGTTTAGATTATGCTTATCTAATGCTCTTTCTTGGTCCTCCTGGTGACTAATTATAAATGTCTTTATGATAAAAAGGCTTGAACTTATTCCCAAACCAGAGAAAACACTTTGTAAAATGGTGCATGGATTGAGGATTCTCACTTGTCACCTGATACTTGTGTAACTTTGCTTGAAATCTAAATTTTAAGAATTCCTCTTTATTCCTTTGATTCTAGAAGCAACTATGATTGACTCTAACTAGCACATTTTCTGCATTAAGTCTTTCTTCTTTAATAACCTCCAATATCACTTTCTATTTCTGTTACTGAAAATATTCATTAAAGCCAAAACCAACTGAGAAATGGGACTATCTAGCTGTCTTGGTATACTTAAATTCACTTTATACTTCAAACATTTTCTTTGTTAAGTATGCCTTAAATAATTTGATCTTGCATAAATAAAAATTCCAAACTGAATGCCTGTGGGAAGGAAATGTTCACGAGTTTATTAATTTGACTCGGGCAGTTTCTCAACATAACAGAAATGAGTTTATAATGAATAATGACCTATATGTTTAGATTGTTAAAATTATTTAAATGTGCTTCATATAAGCTTTTAATGACTTTTTGTAAAGGAGTACTGGATGGAGGTGGTGGTGGTGGTGGTTATGTGCCTGCTGATATTAAAATACCCCTGGCAAAGCTTCCAGAATCACAGCAACAAGGAAACCACCATAATACGACAAACTTACAGACGAGTGGTGGCTTGTGATTCTGGAAGCAATGCCACAGGGATAGCTGGTGGGGCTGTAAAATTATGCAACCACTAAGGAAACTGGTATGGTACTTCCTCAAATAGTTGGAAATAGAAATACGGGATGACCCAGGAATCCCACTACTTGGTGGGAAATAAGAGCCATGAAATGAGTGGTGGTGACTATGTGGTGTGGAGTCAGTTCCAACTCACAGCGACCCTGTATAGGGTTTCCAAGGCTGAACATCTTTACCGGAGCAGAAAACCTCATCTTTCTCCTGAAAAATGGCTGGTAGTTTCGGGCCACTGATCTTGAGGTTAGCATTCCGACTCGTACCCACTATGCTACCAGAATTCTTTAATGGACAGGTTAACTAAAAGAAATACGCATGTCTAAAGTTTTTCAAACTCTTCAAATTTAATTTTGGCTATTCATATATTCATTCCCCCAACAAACCATGTACTGGTACTTTATTGTTGCTGTTGCGAAGTGTCGTAGAGTCAATTCTGACCATGTTGTTGTTGTTGTTGTCAGGTGCCATCGAGTCGGAACCGACTCATAGCGACCCCATGCACAGCAGAACGAAACAATGTCTGATCCTGGGCCAACCTCACTACCGCTGCCACACTTGAGTCCATCAATGATGCCACCTGGC
>NW_006408690.1:318348-344305 GCF_000296735.1 Chrysochloris asiatica
GATCCTGGGCCAACCTCACTACCGCTGCCACACTTGAGTCCATCAATGATGCCACCTGGCCAATCCATCTCGTTAGAGGTTTTCCTCTTTTTCTCTGACCCTCCACCTTACCCAGCATGACATCCTTCTCCAACGATTGTTTCCTCCGGACAATATGTCCAAAAATTAACTCTGACCATAGAGACCCTGTAATAGGGTTTTCAAGGAGAGACTAGTGAGCTTGAATTGTAGACCTTGTGGTTCAAATCAACTTTGCAATTTAGAGTATTAACCCACACCATGATTTCTATTGTTGTTGTTGTGAAGTGCCATTGAGTCGGTTCCAATCCATAGCGACCCTGTATAGGGTTTCAGAGGAGCAGCTGGTGGGCTTGAACTGCTGACCTTGCAGTTCAAATGGCTTTGCAGTCTGGCACATTGACCCACAGGCCACACCAGGACTCCTATTAGCATGTATTAAAATGTATGCTTAACTGGGTTGTTGCTTTTTTTCATTCCTACATTTTAACAAACATGGAAAGGTAAGAAGAAAACCAAATGAAGAAAAGAGGCGAAGGATTTACTAAATACATATTTAAAAGAGTATGTTGCTGTTGAGTCAATTCCAACTCACACTGACCCAACAGGACAGTGAAGAACTGCTCAATAGGGTTCCCTAGGCCAAATCTTTATGGAAGCAGATTGTCAGGTCTTTTCTCCAGTGGATCCCCTGGTTGGTTCAAACCTCACACCTTTCAGTTAGCAGCTGAGTGCTAAACCACTGCACCACCAGTTCCTTAGAAAGAATACAATGGTAGTCAATCTGTCCAAGCCACAGCAGAACAAAAGAGTAATCTAGATAGTTACATTTTAATACAATTTATAACTTTATAAATAGTACAAAGCATTGTAAGTTAAGTCTTCAAAACTTAACTAGCTCTTACTAGCATTTATAAACCCACTGCCACTGAGTAGATTCCAACTCATAGTGACCCTATCAGGAGGTGGTGGTTATGTGCCCTGGAGTCACTTCTGACTCATAGTGACCCTGCATAGGCTTTCAGAGGCTGTAAATCTTTACAGGAGCAGAAAGCCTCATCTTTCTCCTGCAGAATGGCTAGTAGTTTCGAACTTCAGATCTTGAGATTAGCAGCTAGACTCTTAACCACTATGCTACCAGAAGGGTCTCAAGATTAAATTTTTACGGGAGGAGACAGCCCTATCTTTCTCCTGTGTAAAAGCTGGTGGGTTTGAATCACCAAACTTGTTAGCAGCTCAAAGCTAATCCCACAGCACCATCAGGGTTCCTTTAGAATCACCGACTAAGTAGCAAATCAGGAAGAATAGTTCTAGTTCTAGTCTTCATTTGTTGCTAACTTGTCAAGAAAGTATTTGCTAATCATAAAGATACAAAGATAGAACTAACAGTGAAATGAACAAACCTCTCTCTTTCCAAGTGTAAGACTGTCCTGCTAGAATTGTTTTCTTAAATATGAGGTTAATCAAATCCTAAAATCTCATTCCAAAAAATTTCAAATAATAAAGGAAGTATACTCCATTTCCAAAGTACTTTTCTATTGACTCCTAAAGGGAGTACTTTAGTAACCTAAAGATTAGTGGAACCTTTTGTGAACAAGAATCTCTACAAACAGAGGACACTGAAGAATAGACATTACCCTGAAATTAATCAGAAAACAGCAGTCCCACAACATGGAAAGGAATTCTGGTAGCATAGTGGTTACGAATCGGGCTGCGATTCCAAAGGCGGTTCCAAAGGCGAAAGAGGAGGCGTTCTGCTCCCATAAAGATTTACAGCCTCGGAAACCCTGTACAGGGTCGCTATGAGTCAGAACCGACTCCACAGCACATAACAACCACCAAAATGTGGAATCAAACAAGAATTCTCATACAATTCTATTGGGAGTATAACCTTTCTGTAAGTCACTTGATAATATAATCAAGAGGCTTCAATTTTATACCTCTTAAACTGAAATAATAAGAGACAAGGACAGAGATTCCTATTACAGGATGCTCATTCCCAGGTATAATAAATTCAAACTGGAAGCAATTTAAATGTCCAACATCAGAGACAAAGATAAATGGTTAAATTAATTATGATGTGACCACAGAAGTCCCAAGTATGAAGAATGTTTAATGGTATGAAAAAATGCCCCAAACAGGATGTTAAGGAAAAAAGTAAAACACAAAACTTCACAGTATGATCAAAACTATTTTAAATGCACCCACACACACTTTAGTTAGAATGGAAGGTGATTTCATTTTTTTTTTTAACGTTTGTGATATTCTATCACATGCATGCACTTAATGTAACTTGTTATATAAGCAAGCAGTTTTGTATACTCTCATTGCCACTGAGTAGATTCCAACTCATAGCAACTCTATAGGACATAGCCTCATCTTTCATCTTCAGGACAGCTGCTGGGTTTGAACCACTGACCTTGAGGTTAACAGTCCAATGCTTAACCCACAGAACCACTAGGGCTCTTTCGGTGTATGTTGTTGTTGTTGTTGTTATGTGCCATCGAGTCGGTTCCGACCCATAGCGACCCTGTATAGGGTTTCCGAGGGTGTAAATCTTTACGGGAGTAGAAAGCCTCATCTTTCTCCCGCGGAGCGGCTGGTAGTTTCGAACCGCTGACCTTAAGGTTCGCAGCCCGATTCGTAACCACTAAATCAATATTTACATTTATTAAAATCAGACTGTCAATAGGCAATACTTGGTTCAATAATAAGTATTTTTAACTTCACATATTTAATACAGCTATTTTAGAAGTTTTTTGTTTACAAGAAAATTGTGACAATAGCGCAGAGCTTCCACATATGCCATATGCAATTTCACCATTAGAATGTTAAGGGGAAAAGTAAAATATCACACATTGCAATATGATCAAAACTATTAACACAGCATTAAACTATAAATGAGACAACTTAATGCTAATATTTTTGGCCTACATAGACATCCTCCCAAATGTTTTCATTTGTAAATAATACAAACAACACACTTTAGTTGCCATCGAGTGAGTTGGTTCTAACTCAAGGCGACTCCGTGTGTGCCAAGTAGAATGGTTCCACAGGGTTTTCAAAGGTTGTGTGTGACCTATTGGAAGCAGACCACCCACCTATCCTTCTGAGGTGCCTCTGGGTGGGTTTCAATTGTAAACCTTTCAGTTATGAGTCATCCACCACCACTCTTGCTTTTATAACTAACCCATGACCCATTGCTTCGAGTTGATTCTGACTCATAACAATCCTACAAGACAAAGCAGAATTCGTTCATGGGGTTTCTGTACCTGTGGAGCTCTATGGAAGTAGTCTGCCATATCTTTCTCCTATGAGGTGGCTGGTAGGTTCGCATCACCAGCCTTCTGATCAGCAGCCAAGCACTTAACTGATGTACCACCAAGCCTTCTTCTTCTACCTTACACACTCATATCTAATATGCTGTGAATGCCCTTCTGTGTCAGTATGTCTACATCATTATTTTTTATGTTCATTTAGTATCATCATTATCCACCACCAGCTTGTATATCAATCTCAGTAAAATTATCAAGAAACTTTCATTAGGATAAATTCCTAAAAATGGGGTTACTGGCTGTAACCATTACTTTTGTTTGTTTTTATTTTAAATACATAATTTTAAAGTGCCATCCATATAATAAGAACTAAATCATGAATCCACTGACAACAAATTACCTGTTGTTGGTAAATGCCGTTGAATCGGTTCTGACTCATAGAGACCCCGTATAGGGTTTCCGAGGAGCGACTGGTGAATTTGAACCGCTGACCTTGCAGTTCAAACCAACCTTGCGGTTTGGTGCTTATCCTACAGGGTCACTGCTATTATCTCCATATTCTAGCCAACATTAGGAAAAAAAATTTTTGAATCTTTACAAAAATGCTAAAACTAAATATGGTTCTTAGTGTTTTATTTCTTTTATTACTAGTGAGCATATAACATCTTTGCATATAACATCCTATTCTTAGAGTCCCATTATATAAACAATACAGATAAGAATATGCAGATGATATCCAGCTTCTTTAGGATTCAATTACAACACTACCTGTTGTCACTGGCATTCAGAACACTATTCTCATATATGGCAGTTGACAGGAATATCTAAAAGCATGGTAGTAAAAACTAAAGCAAAATCCCTGGGAACTGGTTGTTGTTAAGTGCCATCACTACGAACCGACTGGATGACACATGTTGTTGTTAAGTGCTGTTGAGTCGGTTCTGACCCATAGGGACCCTGTATAGGATTTCTGAGGAGCAGCTGGTGAGCTTGAAGCATGGACCTTGACCTTGCAGTTCAAACTTGCAGTTCAGCACATTAACCCCCAGAGCCAGGAAGCTTCAAGTATGGAGGAATCTAGAAGTCAGCACAGGAGTAGCAGAACCAGATCTTAGAGATGAGATAACAAGCCCCTTCAAGTAGGAGGACAAGACAGTAGCACATCTGATTAGTCTGATCATTGGGATGCATCCAGTCTTCAGGTGTAAACATCATAGTGAATCCAGCTTTGAGTTAACCGTTCAGATCCAGCAAAGAAAGGCAAATGTCAAAGTTCCTTGGGGGAAGATGTGCTTGGAGATAAGAGTGGCTAGGCTGCCATTTAATTTGTAATGGGGTGATGTACAGTTCACATGCCACCCTTCCAAAAGTATTCTTGTTTCTAGGTCGATCTCAATTGTATCTTATCTATTCAAAAACCCAGCTATGCAAAAAATTCCAAGTGCAGGAAGACCTTATTTTATAATTAGCTCATGAAAGGATATAATTAAATATAAAAAATGTTTTACACACATTTCAGAGTCTTTGGTGGAGCTTTCTATTTAAAGGAACCTTAGGGGTAAAAGTCTTTTGTAAGCAAAAAATTGTTTTGAATCATTCCTTAATTTGTATCTTGTAAATACCACTGTCTTTCAACATAATATATTTCTGGAAACTACATTATAAGATGAATCACTTCAACAGATAATAATTTTGCATAGGAGAACATGCCTTAATTGGTTAAAACAAGGAAGTGACCCAACAATATATTAGAAAAGCAAAGAAATAACTAGTAAGCCCTGGACTGCTAACCGCAAGGTTGGCAGTTCAAACCCACCAACTGTTCTGTGGGTGACTGATGAGGCTTTTTACGCCCATAAAGATGTGCAGCCTTTAAAACCCTACACAGGGTTACTGTAAGTAGGAATCAACTCAATGGCAGTGAATTTGAGTGCAAATGGTTACTGTTTTTAAATAAACATAAATATACCAGCTGCATTATTATGCAAAGTGAATCTTAAAGAGTTATTAAATATTATAGTATTTTTAAAAATAAACATAAATATACCAGCTGCATTCTTATGCAAGGTGAATCTTAAAGAGTTATAAAATATTATAGTATATACAATATGCCTAAAATAAATAAATAAAACAAACCTAATATACCTTACATTTTCCTAAAAATCTATAAACTAGAAATAAGAAACATTAATCATTTAGATCAGCCTAAACAGCAAAAGGTGGATTAATTATATATTACAAGAAAGGCAGTAGCATTCCTTTGCTTTGGTTAAGAGTGCAGGGGTTTATGGGAACACTGGATGCCACAGGGCATTTCTTTAAATACTGGCTGGCTTAGTCTTTGTTGATGATGTTGATATCCTGGCTGCTGTTAGGTGGATGAAGAGGCATGGTGTTGGGAGAAAAGGACTGTTTCTCTTGCAGTTGTTGGAAGTACCAACAGGGCACCAGTAGAGAGTGATATGGAAAGCTTTCAACAGGTTCATTCCAGTTCAATTCCCTGCTGAGAATTTGCATTTCCACCCCAGACACACAGCAACAGAATCTACATTTTAACAATGCAGATCTACTACATTTTAGCAATGTAGATTCTGATGCAATATATCCGCATCAAATCAAATGAACAGACTGTTGTGGTTAAGTGCCCTCAAGTACTAGCATTTATCACCACTGAGAAAAAACAGAGACCCAGACCTGGTGTGGCACTGCAGGTTAATGTGCTGGACTGCAAGGTTGGTTTGAACTGCAAGGTGGGCGGATCAAGCTCACCAGCTTCTCTTCGGAAAGCCTATACCGGGTCGCTATGAGTTGGAACTGACTCCATGGCACTCGAAAACAACAACAAAAATTAAACAGGGAATGGAATAGATAATATTTAGAAAAAAGGATTACAATTTTTAAGAATTGTCAGTCGGTGATGACTCACTTAGAAGGGGACACCATTAGTAAAAATCCTAAACAAGGTAAAGAAATATGCCATGCAGGGAGAAAAGTATTTCAAGAAGAGTAAACAGCAAGTGCAAAGGCCCTGAGGTCAAAGCAACAAGGAGGTCAGAGTGGCTGGAGAAAAATGAATAGGGGGAAAAAAGCAGAAACAAGGAAGATGGAAATACTAGAGGCAAGGAACCAAAACATGTAGGGTGTTGGTCACTGTAAGGGCTGAGTTATATGGCAGTCCTGGGGGGCTTTCAGTTGAGTTACACATTCTGATATTTAAGAGAATCATATAGGCTGCTGACTACAGACTGTAGCTGCATAAACACACACACAAAATGATTGTTACAATCTCCCATGCTTGATGTCCCCCAGTTGTCTGTATGTGCTCCTTCTGAATTATCTGTACACATCTGCACAATATTAATTACCACTGGATATGAAGGAAAATCAAGAAGAGGAGTTACAGAATATGCCTTAAGTATTAAATCTTTATGCCCGACTTCTTATATCTGATTCCACAGTACCAAGCATTCAGCACCTAGCTCGAAATAGGTGAGGGAGAAAAGAGAAACAGAGCCTCCTCTTCTTAATAATGTTATAGGAACTATTTGATGACAACAATGAAAAATGCATTCATTTCTCACAGGCCCAAAGTCCAAGAACAATCTACTCTCTAACCTCAAGGTGAGTAGGCTTGCTCCCATAAAGATTTAGAGTCTTAAACACTATAAAGAACAGCTCAACTCTATCCTACAGGGTGGCTGTGCGTCAGAATTGATTCGCTGACAGTGTGTTTGGTCTGTATTTTATTAAAGTTATGCCTTAAAAATACTACCACTCTGACCCAGTTAATTTTACTTGTGAGATTCTATCCTATGAAAATGGACTCCTGATGTAGCACTCTAAGATCAGCATTGTACTTTGAACCACAAGGTTGGCAGTTCAAACCCACCAGCTGCTCCTGGGAAACCCTATACAAGGTCACTATGTGTCGGAACTGACTCGACAGCACTTAACAATATCCTATGAAAATAATCCAATGTAGGAAAAGAATTTTAATGACATAAATATTCTCCATATGTTAATTATAATTAACAAGAACTCCTGTGAGGCGCTGTAGGATCAGCACTGGACTGTGAACCACAAGGTCAGCAGTTCAAACCTACTAGCTACTCCTAGTGTGGCACTGGACTGCAAGGTTGGTTTGAAACCCAAGTTTGGTGGTTCAAACTCACCACCCACTCCTTGGAAACCATATACAAGGTCTCTATGAATCAGAACCAACTCCATAGCACATAACCACCACCAACAACAACTACTCCTTGGAAACCTTATACAGGGTCTCTATGAGTCGGAATGGACTCAGTGGCACATAACAACATTATAATAACAAAATTCAAAATAATTCAAATGTCCAACATGTGAATACATATATTATTCAACAAGAATGGAGTCCTGGTATAGGATAAACACTGGACTGCTAACCGAAAGGTAGGTGGTTCAAACCTATCAGACGCCTCTAAGAAACCCTATATAGGGTTGTTATGAGTCACAATTGGCTCAATAGCATGTAGCAACAACTAACTACAATATTAAAACATTAAATATGACATTAAAAATGATGTCACAAACGGCAAAACATCTATAATGTAATGTTTAAATGGAAAAAGCAAAATAACTGCATAATATATGATTACAATATACAAGGACTTCAAAAAATTCATGGACAAATGGAATAAAAAGATAATGGGAATTTTCCACAAACTTTTTGAAGCCTCCTTGTTGTATATGATTACAACATACACACAACATGTGCCAAAAAAAACCTCACTAAATGCACAGGAGAAAAAAAAAGCTGGCAGTATACACATCAAAACATTAAAAAGAATTGCATATGAATGGTTGAATGTATGTATTAACCTAGAATATATCTTAATACTAAGCATCCTAATACTACTTAATATATATCTTAATAATAATACTAAGCATCCTAATAAGGATAAGCACTGGACCACAAGGTCGGTTTGCAGTTCTAATCTACCTGCCACTCCTTGGAAACTGCTAAGAGTTGGAACCTACTCGTAGGCACTAACACAACTCCAACAGCATGTGGAGTGCAGGGGGCATAGTGATTAAGCACTCAGATGTAAACTGAAAGTTCAGTGGTTTGAACCCTCCAGTCACTCTGAGGCAATCTGCTTTCTGTTGTTACTATGTGTTCTAATATGGCACTAGATGGAAGCACTGGACCGAAAGGTCAGCGGTTCAAACTCACCAGACACTCCTCGGAATTCCTATACAGGGTCGCTATGAATTAGAACTGACTCGACAGTACTTAACAACAGGTGACATCCAGTCAGTTCACAGTGACCCTGTATAGGATTTCTAAGGCTGAGTAGTGGTTACGAATCAGGCTGTGAACCTCAAGGTCAGCAGTTCGAAACTACCAGTTGTTTCGTGGGAGAAAGATGAGGCTTTCTGCTCCCGTAAAGATTTACAGCCTTGGAAACCCTGTACAGGATCTGTATGAGTCGGAACCGACACTGCGGCACTTCACAACAACAACAATCTGTGCAGTAGCAGAAAGCCTCATCGTTGTCTTGAGGAGCGGCTGGTGGGCTCGATCAGTGACCTTGTGGTTAGCAGTCCAGTGCTCCTTTGTAAAGATGATAGTCTTAGAATCCCTGTGGGGCAGTTTCATCTGTCTTATAGGGTTGCTACGAGTCATATCAACTCAACAACAGACAACAACAACAGTAAGCATGTGCCAAGCACTGTGTAAAATGCTCAAGTCAGTCATTAGACCGTCACTGACAGCACCAGGATTTGAATTCAGAGCTGGAGTACTGAAATCTACTTGTGTGGTGCTGCCAGTTACTGAATGGACTGCAAAGTTAGTGTGAACCCAAAGGTTGGCCATTCAAGCTCACCAGTAGTTCCTCGGACACCCTATGTAGGGCCGCTATGAGTCAAAACTGACTCGAAGGCACTCAACAACAACTACAACACTACACTACCTCCCTACAACAGTGTTGTTGTTATTGTTAGGTGCCATTGAGTCAATCCAGACTCACAGTGACCCTGTATAGTATTTCTAGGGATTGGCTGATGGGTTTGAACCACTAACCTTGTGGTTAGCAGTTCAGTGCTGATGCTACAGCGCCATATCAGGACTCCCAAAACAGTGTAGGGATATTCAATAACACATAAATGTATGTTGCTGTCAAGTAGGTTTGGAGTCATAGTGACCCTGCATAGGGTTTCCAATGCTTTCTAAATCTTTGAGGAAGAACAAAACTGCATCTTTCTTCCATGGAGTGGTTGGCAGGCTCGAACCGCAGATCTTGTAGATCACGGTCCAGTGCTTATCATATGGAGTCACCGTGCTCCCATATATGTGTATATATGTTGTTGTTGTTGCTAAGTGCCACTGAGTCACTTACGACTCATAGTGACCCTTGTAGAGACTTTCCAAGGAGCAACTGGTGAGTTTGAATCGCTGACCTTGGAATTTGCAGTCCAATGCTTATTCTATGGTGCCAAACCAGGAGAACATGTGTACATGCTGTTGTTAAGTGCAGTCGGTTCCGACTTATAGTGACCCTGTACAGAATATATATATTCTGATGTTGAGACTAATGAGTTTTATAATTGTTGTTAAATGTCATGGAGTTGGTTCAAACTCATAGCAGCCCTGTATAGGATTTCCAAGGAGTGGTTGATGAGTATGGACCACCAACCTCATGAACCAGAGCTTATTGTATAGCACCACACCAGGACTCCATAGTAAATAGTAATTTAATAACAGTTTTGTGTTGCTGTTGTTGTTGTTAAGTGACACTGAGTTAGTTCAGACTCACAGCGACCATGTCTAGGGCTTCCAAAGAGTGACTGGTGAGTTTGAGCCACCAACCTTGAGGTTCAAACCGACCTTGCAGTCAAGTGCTTATCCTACAACACCACACCAGGACTTCTAGTAATGGTTTAGTCACCACAAACTAGTTAGTAAACACTAAACATTGTTTTTACGTCTCAGGTTTGTTAAGCCCTGATGTTATGAATTTTACATGTTAAGATAATTGCAGTCCCTAACTTCTTTTATATTCTCTAAATAGCCACTTGAAATCCATATTTTTACCATAATGTAAATCCATTAGGGAAAGAACTAGAAAATGCACTAAAGGATCAATCGTACCCTGGAAGAAATATAGACTAAATGACTTTCCCTGTCTCTCATTTCTCTGATACATTAGTCTATTGTGACCAGCCTAAACTATGAAAATGCTTTCTCACCATGTGAGAATTAGAGAACATGGCAAAAAGGAAAGTACTGGTAACTCAAAATCCTACTTGGAATTCATTTCATGTTGAATAAATGAAGAAGTTCATGCCTGGGCTATGGGAGGTGACCAGTACGTTATATTTATCATTCACTGCCATCAATAATGTTTCAAATTTCATTTTTCCTTCCAAATTACAAGCAATATTAAATAACTTCATTTTTAATAAGGAAGAGGAAGAGTCATAAAGTGATTAATAACCCACAAGGGAAAGAATTCATTGTTTTGCTTTGTTTTTTTCCCTGATTCACTGATGACTGCAACAACAGCCATAATCCAAGTTTCTTTCTATTCTGTAAAAGAAGTCATTGTGCTGTATGTGTATGATACGATGTAAAATTTACTAAAGCCCTCAGTACCTGATAAAAACAATGTTGACTTAGGGGCATTTAAGTGTTTTTGCTTCTTCAAGAAGAAAACTCAAAAGCAGTTGTTAACTATACTGAAAAAAGTATACCCAGAATATCTTTCCTATTACAAAAGAACTATTTGCTCAAAAGCCTAATTACAGAGTAAGTTCAAAAAGAACTTCCATTTAGTACCAAAGTGAAAGAAACCCAGAAACATATTTCATTCAAAACAAAGACTTAGTGAGAAAACAACTCATTCCAAAATCTTTCCTTTCTTTTTTATAAGCACTATAGTAAATGTTTCCAAAAGTATCAATTATGCCAGTTTTACTTTTTAAGCAATTTATTCTAACTTCCCTTCCCCCACCACTTAAAGCTTTACACATAGATATCTCCTCCGATACTGAGGAGTTAACTTAATTCTCTTAAGAGCAATGCAGACCACGAGGGGTGAAATATGCCATCTTAAAACAAATAATTCCTCAAAAAGTAACAGTCTAATAACAGATTACTTTTTCTACTGTTACCGGAAGACAATGTTTGCCTATCAAGCATTATCACTGATTTTTGTTTGCTAACTACATTACAGCAGTTTGGAATTAAAAACAAAACAATACATATTCATCAAACAAACCTGACCACTCCATGCACAATAGAGATTGCACAATAAACTCCAATTGTGGTTCATCATGCAGTCTAAGATCCTGAACTGGGCCATGACTGCCTATAGCGCAGTCTGCGTGTCTTCTCTGACTCAGCTTTGTCAGCTCCGTTCCTGACGGCGGTGTTACAAGAGCTCTGCAGTGATGCGATCCACAAATAGGATCATCCCCTCCCTTTCCTGCCTGGGCAATAAGAGCTAACTGGCAGAACTCCATCGCCTTCCTATATATTTCACTTATGGGATTATGAAACAAAGGCTTTGTAAAAATCTTATTCTGTACTTAATATTATTAGGTTTTTTAAAGACTATTGCTCTTACCATCTTTCTGGATATCACTGATAGCATTTATTCATCCAATGAAAACACAACTTGGGAAGTGGATATATTCAATCAATCCTGCTGGCTGCAATCCACAAATAACCAGTCCCCCACCTGAGGGTTGGGGCACCACCAATGATCCTTTTGTTGTTGTGGGTAAGTGTCGTGGAGTTGGTTCTGACTCACAGCGACCCTGTATAGGATTTTGGAGGAGTGGCTGGTGAGTTTGAATCACCGACCTTGTGGCTAGCAGTCCAATGCTTATCCTACAGTGCCACACCAATGCATAAACGGTACTAATCGAAAGAGATGTTAGTGCTTCCTTGATCTCTCAGTAGCATCTCACAAAGCTAACGACAAGGTAATCTCTCATTCTGGATATCTTATTATCACTCTCTCCTTCTTCCCTTACCACTCCATTCATTCTTTTCAAGAGACAGGTTAGCAAAGTGGGAACAGCCTAAAGCGTATTTAGACAGACTTCAGTTACTCCAATGCTTCCTACAGGATGCATGACTGTGAACTAATCTGAGCTTCAAATTACCTGTTTGTTAAAATGGGGACAAGCACACCTGCACTTTACTATGAAATAAAATAACTTCTGTTAACATGCTTAAAATGGTGTTTAACATTTAATAAATGATTAGTACTACCCTTAAGATTGGCTCCCAATCCTGTTGCTAAAATAGAATTCTATTCTTGACCCATGTCCTTCACTATTCCTAGATGTCCTCATTCTCCAGATCCAGGATTTTAAATATGAATTACTCTCTTCAACCCCACTATTTATCCCAAGCTCCAAATCTTCATGTCTAAACTCTTAACTAAGCACACACGGTAGATACTTTCTAAAATCTTCACTCTCACATCCTGCACCTCACCAGTAGTTCCTCACCTGCAGACACATGAGCCAGAAACAAGAGTCATCAATAGACTTCCTCTTCCTAAGCTTTCACATCCACTTACCAAATACTGTCACTTGTACTAAAATACAGAATAGCCTGTCCCTCTTCTAGTCTCACTGTCACTGTCTACATTCAGAACCCCATCAACGTATTATAATGATGTAATTTCAATGATTTGGAAGGTGCAGAAATAAGTAAAAAGTGATTTTTTTATTTTCCCAGGTTGGAAGGCACTCAAAATTCAACAAGCAGCTGCCTTCTCAAAGTAGAGTCAATCTAACGACGTTGATGGGACAAAGGTTTCAGGCCCTTCATTTGCTGATGGGGCACAACTCAAAATGAGAAGAAACCACGGCAAGCATCCATAATAATCGGAACGTGAAATGTACAAAGTATGACTCTAGAAAAATTGGAAATCAGAAATAATGAAATGGAATGCATAAAGACTGATATCCTGGGCATTAGTGAACTGACAGATACTAGCTATTTTGAATCATACAATCATATCGTTTACTACACATGAAATGACAAATTTAAGATGAATGCTATCACATTCATCGTCAAAAAGAACATTTCAACTTTTATCTTGAAATACAAAGCTGTCTGTGATAGGATAATATCTATTCACCTAAAAGGAAAATCAGTTAATGCAACTATTATTCAAAATTACACATCAACAACACAATTCAGTGATGAAGAAACTGAAGGATTCTACCAACATCTTCAGTTTGAAATTGATTAAAAACAAAAATGCAGTCAATAATTACTGGTGATAGGAATAAGACAATTGGAAACAAAGAGGAAGAGGGATTGGTAGTTGGAAAAACAAGGCCTTGGTGATAGAAATGATGCTGGAGATCACATGATAGATTCTGCAAGACCAACAACTTATTCAGTGCAAACACCCGTTTTTCAACAACAGACACAGCAACTATACAAAGTAGACATCACTAGATGGAATAAACAGAACTTAAACTGACAACATCTGTGGAAAGAGTTAAGAGAAGTTTGATAACATCAGCCAAAAGAAGGTCAGGGGTTAACTGTGGAACACACTATCAATTGCTCATATGCAACTTCAGGTTGAAGCTGAAAAAAACTAAAACAAGTCCTCAAGAGCCAAAATACGACCTTAAGTATATTCCATCTTAGTTTAGATATCATCTCAAGAATAGATTTGACACATCAGACACTAATAAGCAAAGAGTAGATGACTTATGGGATGACATTGAGAACATCATACATGAAGAAAGCAAATTATCATTTAAAATACAGGAAAGAAAGAAAGGACCATAGTAGATGTCAGAAGAGATTATGAAACTTTCTCTTGAAGTAGAACAGCTGAAGAGAGTGGAGGAAATGACGAAGGAAAACAGCTGGACATAAAGTTTCAAAGGGCACCTTGAGAAAACAAACTATTCTAATCAAATGGGCAAAGGCCTGGAGTTCATTTAGAAAACGAAAAGAGAAGAACACCTCAGTATTTCTCAAGCTGAAAGAACTGCAGAAAAAACTCAAGTCTCGACTTTCAATATTAAAAGAGATATGCTTTGGAAGAAGTGCAACCAGAGCGCTCCTTGGAGGCCAAGATGGCCAAACTTCGTCTCTCATACTTCAGACATATTGTCAGGAAGGACCAGTCATCGGGGAAGGATATCATGTTTGGTAAGGTGGAGGGTCAGAGAAAAAGAAGAAGACCCCCAACGAGATGGATTGGCCAAATGGCAGCACCGATGTACTCAAGCGTGGCAACAGTACTGAGGTTGGCCTAGGATCGGGCAGTGTTTTGTTCTGCTGTGCATTAGGTTGCTATGGGTTGGTACTGAGTCGATGGCACCTAACTAACAACAACAACAATGGGCAAAATAAGGAGCTCTGGTAGCATAGTGGTTATGGGTCAGGCTATTAACCTCAATTTGGACATATTGTCAGAAGGGAACAGTTGCTGGAGAAGGATGTCATGCTGGTTAAGATGGAGGGTAAGAGAAAAAGAGGAAGACCCCCAAGAGATGGATCAACCAGGTGGCATCATTGATGGCATCAAGTGTGGCAGCAGTAGTGAGGTTGGCCCAGGATCAGACATTGTTTCGTTCTGCTGTGCATGGGGTCGCTATGAGTCAGTTCCAACTCGATGGCACCTGACAACAACAACAACAACATTAACCTCAAGGTCAGCAGTTACAAACTACACCAGGTATTCTGCAGAAAAAAAGATGAGGCTGTCTAGACCTGTAAAGATCTACAGCCTCAGAAACCCTATACAGGGTCACTGTGAGTTGGGACTAACTCCACGGCACACCACCACCATGGGCAAAATATTGAATGATGCATAAAACATCAAAAGAAGATGGAAAGAATACAGTCACTGCCCCAAAGAACTGCTCAATGCTCAACCATTTCAGGAGGCACATTATGCTAAAGAACCAGTGGTATTGAAAAAAGAAGTCTAAGCTACACTGAAGACATTAGTGGAAAACAAAACCTTCCAACTGAAATGTTTCAACAAACTGACGCAGTGCTGGAAGCACTTCCCAGTCTATGCCAATAAATTTGAAAGGCAGCTAGCTACCTGGTCAACTGACTGAAAGAGTTCCATATTTACGCCCATTCCAAAGAAAGGTGACCCAACAGAATGAGGAAATGATCGAACAGTATCATTAATACCACATGCAAGTAAAATTTTTCTGAAGATAATTTTCAAATGGGTTGCAGCAGTCCATCAACAGGAAGCTGCCAGAAATTCAAACTAGATTTCAAGCTGCATTCAGAAGAGGCTGTGTAATGAGGAATATAATTTCTGATGTCAGATGGATTTTAGCTGAAAGCAGAGAATATCCAAAAGACATTTACTTGTATTTTATTGGCTATACAAAGGCAGTCAACTGTGTGGAATATTAACAATGAGTAACCTTTTGAAGAACGGGAATTCCAAAACAAGTGTGTTCATATGGAACCTGTACATTAAAACAAAAGGCAGTCATTCAAATAGAACAAGGATATACTGTTTGGTTGAAAATTAAGAAAGGTGTGGGTCAGGGTTATATCCTTTGACTATACTCATTCAATCTGTATTGTTAAGTGCTGTTGAGTCGATTCCGACCCATAGCGACCCTGTATAGGGTTTCCAAGGAGCGGCTGGTGAACTTTAGTCACTGATCTTGCAGTTCAAACAACTTTGCAGTCTGACGCATTAGCCCACAGTGCCACACCAGTGTTCAATCTGTATGCTGAGCAAATAAACCGAGAAGCTGGATTATATGAAGAAGAACATGGCATCTGATTGGAGGAAGGCTCACTGACAACCTGCACTAAACAGATGACACAACTTGGCTTGCCTTCAGTATGAATTGCACCACAGTGTAAACAAAACAAAAATCCTTACAAAAGGATCAATAAATAACACCATGATAAACAGAGAAAAGATTGAAGTTGTCAAAGACTATTTTGCTTGACTCCAGAATCAACGCTCATCGAAGCATCAGTCAAAAAATCAAACGACATACTGAGTTACACAAACCTGCAGCAAAAGACCTCTTTTTAAGTGTTACAAAGCAAAGATGTCAGTTTGAGGACTAAGGTGTACCTGGCCCGTGCCATGATATTTTCAATCACCTCATATGCATGTGAAAACGGAAGCCCTGAGAAGAATCGATGGCATCTGAATTATGGCAATGGAGAAGAACACTGGAAGTACCATGGACTGCCAGAAGACCAAACATATCTGTCTTAGAAGAGGTACAGCTGGAGTGTTCCTTAGAAACAAGGGTGGCAAGATTGTCTCTCATACTTTGTACAAGTTTTCAGGATGGTTCAGTTCCAGAGAAGGACTTCATGTTTGATAATACGGAGGGTCAGCAAAAAAGAGGAAGACCCCTCCAACAAGATGGATTGATACAGTAGAGCAACAATAGGCTCAAACACACCAATTATGAAGACGGTGCCTGATAGGACTGTGTTTTGGTCTGTTGTGCATGTTGTTGTCATTAAGTGTTATCAAGTCAGTTCTGACTTACAGTCACCCTGTATAGGGTTTTTGATTAGTGGTGGGTGGGTTTAAACTGCCAACCTTCTGGCTAGCATGATGGTAGTTATGTGCCATAGAGTCGCTTCCGACTCATAGCGACCCTGTATAGGGTTTCTAAAGCTGTAAATCTTTACAGGAGCAGAAAGCCTCATCTTTCTCCCGCAGATCCACTGGTAGTTTCAAACTGCTAACCTTGAGATTAGCAGCCCAATTTGTAACCACTACATTACCAGAGCTCCTTTATGGCTAGCAGCCCAGAGCTTATCCCTACAGTACCACACCAGGACACAAGGACTGGTATGCACAGGGTCGCTGTAAATTGGAACCAGTTCAAAGGCACCTAACAACAGCAACATTTCTATGAAACTAACCTGAATGTTTTGGAAGGACTCAGTAACGACTATAAATAATAGCTGCTCACTTCTATAATTCTCCCTTTCTTACTCTTGTACTTTTCCTCTCCAGTAAGATAGTAGACATTTTCCTGAGTGGCAGCCATGAGGCATATTTAAAAGCCCAGGCTATTTCTTCCTATGGCAGAACAGCCTTGCCCTCTCTTTACTCAGCTCACTACTTTCTGATTTAGCTTAAACAAAATCTTCCCAGGAAGATTTTCCTTGATCACTGCAAACCCAAACTAAACCCAGTGCCATAAAGTCAATTCCAACTCACAGTGACCCTATAAAACCAAGTAGGGTTTCCCAGGCTATAAATTCTTCCAGAAGCAATCTTTCTCCTGCAGGGTGGCTGGTGGGTTCGAACTGATGATTTTTCAATTAACAGCCCAAGACTTAATTGACTATGCCACTAAGGCGCCTGACCCCTAAATGTTGTTGTTGGTGTGAAGTGCCGTTGAGTTGGTTCCAACCACCAACCTTTCCATTCAACTCAACCTTGCAGTCCAGTGCTTATCCTACAGCACCACACTCCAAAAATAATACTCAACACGCTCCACTGTAGTTGCTTATTCAATGATATTTGTATTCCCTATGATATTATTGGGGTCCTGGTGTGGCACTGTTAAGATAAGCAGGGGATTGTTATCTACAAGTTTGGTGGTTCACACCTACCAGTCGCTCCTTTGAAACCCTGTACTGGGTCATTATGAGTCAGAACTGACTTGAAAGCACAAAAACAATAAGATATTACTAATTCCATGTAAACAGAGATCAGATTATGTCTACTGTTTTTCATTGCTGTGATATAGCACTAACAAGAACATGTTCAATCAATATTTGTTGAATGAATTAATAAATGTGGAAGGAAGATTCTGCATGTGAACCATTTAAAAATAAAACAACTGCTGTCTTGTGGGTATTTTAATGCTAATCATACATGGACTTCTGAAATTCAAAACATATTTTGTAATTTCCATGATGATTTAATTACATCGGAAACCCCACGTTGTTAGTATGTGCTGTCAAGTCAATTCTGACTCACAGAGATGCTGTATAGGGTTTCCAAGGAGCAGCTGGTGGATTTGAACAGCCAACCTTGTGGTTTGCAGTCCATTGCTGATTCTATAGCATCACAACAGGAAATCAAGGAAACCCCATACAGAATCACTATAAGTCAGAATCAACTCAATGGCAGTTGAGGCTAAGCCTTAGTGTTAAAGAAAATTCCCAGTGTATTAAAATAGTCATACACAAAAGTCACATACAGGCTTCTGTGTATGTGACTTCTGCTCACTAATTTAATACACTTAAGTTACAGATTTCCCAATCATGTTGTCTACCATAACTTGACCTTAGAAAAACAGAAAGCTGTCCGTTGCTTTGCCAAAAAACACAATACCTTGCTGATAAAAATTTCAAGCTAGTAATTTGCAACTGAACTGTTTACCACTTAGGTAATCAACCACAACTATTTCCATGGATGTGAAACCAGTAAATCCAGATCAAAGTGAAGATTTTCTCCCCATAGGTTTTTTTTTTTTTTTCTCTCTCTCTCTTTTTCCTTCCTAGAACTACTATGGTCAAGTTAACACTCTATCCATTAAATTTTTATCTGCCCCTTCTAATTGTGATGCTGATTAAATTAAGTAAGCTCTCTGTATACTCGTTTCACTAAAATGAATATGACAGTAATACTTCAAGGAGCTGTTGTGAGGACTAAGTAAGGTAAATAATAAATGTTAAGGTAATTAACAAGGATTAGATATTTTCTCTTAAAGTCCTAGAAGAGTATCTTAAAATTTATTTAATCTTGCTATAGGTAGACCTGAATATTTCCAGTATACAAACATAATAACCTAACACTTACAAATGATATAACAGTACATTAAAATTGAATAAATATCAAGGTCAATAGCATAAATGCCTAAGCCCAAGAGGGATAAAGAATACGGAAAGGTTATAGAATATGCAACACTGGAGACAAATGCATGCAATTTTGTAATGCATGCTAGAAATCAAAGGATTACTAACTGACATTTTCCTCTAATTTTATATATTTTCAGGCAAAAACAAAGTACAAATTTAACTGACTATAAAACATGCAAGGTCCTGGTGTGATGCTGTAGGATAGGCACTAGACTGCTACACACAAGGTTGGTGGTTCAAATCCACCAACTACTCCTTGGAAATTCTATACAAGGTAACCATGAGTCAGAACCAACTCTATGACACTTAATAACAAAAAAATATAAATGTAATCAACTATTTGGCTCTGTACCAATCATACCACCCTGTACAAAGGTTACTTCTGCTAGCAGATATTGGGAATCTCTTCTGATGGCCTGTATTTTTACTCTGAGGAAAGAAAAGAAATTCCAATGAGCCCCTTTCACTACTAAGCATTTAAGATAACCATGGCAAATAAACTTTTCAAAATATGCATAGTTGATGTAACAGAAATGAATTCATTACTCTTGACCTGGGACAGCTGGTGGATTTGAACTGCTGACCTGTGGTTGGCAGCCCAACATGTTACCCACTATGCCATCAATCCAGCTCTCCTTGGGTCATAGAGTTTAACTGTTTGCGAAATTTCCAAAAATTATTTTAAAGTGTTATACCAATTTAAATTCTCATTAGAAATATATCAGCATTCCAGTTGTTGCACATCCTTACAGCAATTTGGTATTGCCAGTCTTTTTCTTTTTAAATAAATTTTGCTGAGTTTTATTTATATACAAGAAAATAATGTACAGTTCAAATAATTCTGATAAAAGTACCTCCACCACACAATTAAGGTGACGAATACTTGATTCACACCAACAAGTATCCTCATGTCTCTTTGCAATCAAATCCCCTCCCTAGGCCTATGCAACCACTAATTTTCATTCTAACACTATAGAATTCTAGAATTATATATAAATGCAATCATATATCACAAAATCTTTGGGTCTACTTTCTTTTTTACTCAACATGTTTTCAAATTCATCCATTTTTTAAAAAAATTCCTTTAATAGTACTCCATTTCATGGATATACTATAATTTGTTTATCCGTTCACCTCTTGGTGAACATATGGGTTTTTTCCAGTTTGGGGATATTATGACTAAACCTGTTTTGAGCATTCACGTACAAGTCTTTTGGGTGCACTGTTTCCATTTGTCTTAAGTAAACACCTAGGAGAGTAGATCACATGGCAAATGTATGCCGAACTTTGCAAGAAACTCCCTAAACGTTTTCCTAATTAACTGTAACATTTTATACTTCTATTACCAATGTTTGAGAGTTCCATTGATACACATACCCAACCAGGCTTGGTGTTCTTTCTCATTTTAGTCATTCTAATGAGTGCATACTGGTAGTTCAATATAGCCTTCATTTGCATTTTTTCCTGCTGACTAATGCTGTTGAACATCTTTTCATGTACTATTTGCCACCCATGTATCTTTTATGGAGTACCTGTTCAAATCTTTTGCCCATTTAAAAAATTGGGTTGCTTTTTAACTGAGCTATAACAGTGACTTACATGAGGGTAAATCACAAAATCATAGAAACACCTATTAAACAAAAATACCAAAATGTGAAGAAGTTTTTTTGCAACATATTCTTCATCTAGGTCTATACACTTCTGAAAGCAGTGTCTCCATCTCTCTAACCCTTCCCCGAAGAATTCTGCACTATTAAATTTATATCACATCAAAACAGCAGTTTGAATCTCCTAAAGAGACTCAAATCATATACCTTTTCAATGTTCTTTGAGTTTGTAGTTGTTATGTGCCGTGGAGTCGGTTCCGACTCATAGAGACCCTATACAGGGTTTCCAAGGCTGTAAATACATGGGAGCAGAAAGCCTCATCTTTCTCTCACGGAACAGTTGGTAGTTTCAAACTGCTGACCTTGTGGTTCGCAGCCCGATTTGTAACCACTACGTTACTTGGGGAACAACAACAAAAAAATGTCTGAAAGAGCAAGATTAAGGCTGTAAATTGGATGGGGTAAAGTATCCAAAAAACATCTAATAGGACAGCCCTTGCTAACCAGTAGGTACACTATCATGATGGAAAAAAATTCCTTTGCACAACTTTCTCGGCCTCTTTCTCAGTAATGCAGTTTTCCATTTTCTTAAAACTTCTTCATAATAAGCCCCTGTGACTGTCCTGTATCCTTCAAGAAAAATCTATTTAAAAATCATCTCTTGGGAATGCCAAAAGGCAGTCTTCATAACCTTTTTAGCTGTCTTCTTGGTCTTAAATTTAACTGGCACAACAGATACCTTGGGAAACTGCTAATTTGCTTTGATTGGACTTTTGTTTAAGGTACCATCATGGAGCCCTGGTGTGGCGTGTGTGTGTGTGTGTGTGTGTGTGTGTGTGAGGTACCCTTAATGGAGTCCTGGGGTGGCTCTGTGGGTTAATGCTCCAGACTGCAATGCAAAGCCATTTGAACTGCAAGGTCGGCAGTTCAAGCTCACCAGCAGCTCCTCGGAAAGCCTATATAGTGTAGCTATGGGTCACCTGGCTCGATGGCACTGAAAAGAAAAACAAAAAACAAGATAGAGGTGCATCCTGCTGGCACTGTAGGTTAAATGTTAAACTGCTAACCACAAGGTCATCATCAGTCCATAGGAGAAAGATGAGGGTTGTCTACTCCCATAAGATTTACAGTCTTAGAAACCATATACAAGGATCATTATGAGTCAGAATCAACTTGACAGCAGTGGATTTTTGGTAATGAGACTAAGCCAAGTGTATTACTGTGAGAATTTGTCTGCAGTCATCCATTGATAGCAAAGACATGTTTAAACATGTATTGTATGGAATAAATCTGTATACATATGAACTGGAACCCCAGTAGCAATACTTTTTGACATACCCTAGTATATTTTGAAAGCAAGTCATTTATCAGATACAGGTGTCCCCTACTTTTTGAATGTTCACTTTATGCCACTTTGTTGTTATGAAAGACCTTCATTAATATCCGTTTAGGATTTTCACTTTTATGAAAAGCAGTGAAACTGGCATTCAGCCTGTGTTTCGCAGCAAGCTGCTGAAGAAGCAGCTGATGCACCTCGAGCACCTAGAGTATCTGTGAAGACTACGTTGTTGTTGTTGTTGTTAGGCACCATCGAGTCGGTTACCTCTCATAGCAACCCTATGCACAACAGTATGAAACTGTCCGGTCCTGCACCATCCTCAGAGCTGCAAGGAACAAGAGAGTTAGTGTTATTTTAGGTTTTACGTACAAATTTTGTACGATTTGGTATTATTTTTTAGGTCTAGGAACACTCAAAATGTTTTCCCACATAACTTAATGATAATTGCTTCTTGGCTTTACACCATTTTGGCTTGTGAAGGTTCCATAGGTACACGCTCCTTTCAGAGCAGGGGAAACCTATATATATATATTTTCACTCTTTACTGTGTTTTATAACCTTTGTTTGTGCTTATGTAGGTGGTCCATATTGAGTTAACTTTTCTGTACAACGTGAGGTAAGGATCACGGTTCATTATTTTCCTAGAGATGTCCTGCACCATTTGTTGAAAACACCTTGACACTTTTGTCAAAAAAAAATTTGATTTTATATATACAGGTCTCTTTCTAAATTCTCCATCTCTTCCACTGTTCAATATGTCTACTGTTATACAACACCATATTGTCATATTATTGTAGTTTTGGGTAAGTCTTGTAAAATGAACTTGGTTATTTCAGAGTTATTTTGGCTACTCTATGTCATTTCCATTTCCTTGTGAATTTCACATCAGCTTATCTACTTCTACAAAAAAACGAAAGAGCCAGCTTTAATTTTATATATTGAATTGAATCTACAGCACATTCAATGAAGTCACATCTTAACAATACTGAGGCTTCCAATCCATAAACATGGTACATCTCTGTTTGTTTAGGTATTTTAAAAAATATTAAAAGAACAAGGCTAGTATTATTTATTACATCTTCAATTATTTGTTTCTACTCTATAGAAATACAACTGTTTTTTGTAGTGACCTTGTATTCTGGAACCTTGCTATAGTCAATCAGTTCTAGTACATTTTCTGTAGATTCCTTCTTTTCCTACATGCACACCATGTTGTCTGAAAGTTTTAATTCCTTCCTGTCTTTTCTCCTTCCTAGCTTTTGTTTTTCTTGACTTATTGCATTATATAGGGCCTCAAATATGACAATGAGAGAAAAGCAAACATTCTTGCCCTGTTACTCATATTTGTTGTTAAGTACCATCAAACTAGTTCCTACTTACAGCAATCCTGTTGAGGGTTTCCCAGGAGTGACTGGTGGGTTTGAACTGCCAACCTTGTGGTTAGCAGTTGCCAACAGGAGTAGGAAAATACTCAATATGTCATCATTAAGTATGGTAGCTGTAGAATTTATATCTCTTTTATTAAATTGAGCTAAATTTTGTTAAATGCTTTTTCTACATCTGCTGAAATGATCATATGAATTTCCTTCTTCACTCTACTAACATGATAAACTGCATTGAGTGATTTGTCAGTGATAAACTAACCTTCCATCCGCAGGATAATCCTAACTTAGTTGTGATGTGTTGCTTTTTATACATGACTAGATTTGGTTTGCTAATATTTTCTCATGAATTTTTACATCTACAAGCGCAAGAGTCATATTTGTCTAAATTCTTGCCTGTTCTTTTCTTGCAATACACTTACTTGGCTGTTAACAAGATTATGCTGGCCTCAAAAAAGAAAATGAAAAGTGTTCTCTCTGCCGCTGTTCTTGGAGTCTGTACAGAATCGGTTATTATTTCTTCCTTAGTTGTGCAAAAGGATATATCAATGCAGCCATCTGGATTTGGAGTTTTCTTTATAGGAAGGATTTTAATTATAAATTAAATTTGTGGCAATATGGTACCACTCAGATGTTCTCTTTTTCCTTGATTGATTTTGTTAATCTAAATCTCTCCAGAAATGGTCAAATTTATTGGCATAAATTGTTCCTTATACTTTAGTTTTCCAATGTCTGTACTGATACTGGTATTTTGTATTTACATTCTTAGTTAATCACAAACTGGTTTCTAAAATCTAAAAACTTTTAAGAAGCGGATTTAAGATTTTTATTTAGTCTAGTATTAATTCAAAGCCAACTAGAGAAGGCATACTTTTTTCTTATGAAAAATATTTCACTTTACTGCATAGTTTGTAGAAGTCAGGTCATATAGTCCCAAACCATGTTTTTTTTTTGGGGGGGGGGTATCACTGTGTCCCCTATATACACAAGTATATGTTAGGGCTTTAAAAATCTGCCTCCAGTTGATCCAAACAAATTTCAGGAACTTACTTGATAGTATGGGCTAGATACAAAAACTGTTGTCGCATTGTAGGATAATGCGCTGAACCGCAAGGTTAGTTTGAACCACAAGGCTGGGTTTACCTCATCAGCCACTCCTTGGAAACTCTATACAGGGTCCCTATTAGTAGAAACTGACTCAATGGTACCAAACATCAACAGAGGAGTAGAACTAGCGGGGAAAACTTAAGCAGGAAAAAAATTACTCTTTTTCTAGTTCATCTTCCGCAGTTGGAGAGAATTTGCATTTACCCCAAGTCAGAATATCTACAATTCCAGCAGTGAGACTATGAAATTCTGTCAGTATTCTCAGCTAGTGATTCTAGTTTTGTTCCCATCATTCCAAAGAAGATTCTCAGTGGTAATTAATCTCTCCCATTAAGTCTATCATGTAATTGTTCTTCTTCTTGTTGTTATGTGCTGTGGAGTCAATTCTGCCTCAGAGCGACCCTGTCTGTACAGGGTTTCTGAGGCTGTAAATCTTTACAGGAGCACAGAACAGCTGGTAGTTTCAAACTGCTGACCGTGAGATAATCCGCCTGATTCGTAACCACTAACTACCAGAGCCCTTGTAATTGTTCTTACTAATATGATTTTCTATCAACTGCACAATTTGCTAAGGCATCATATTTGCTTATAGGCAACAAAGGCCCCAGAGAGTCTTAAATAAAAGTAGTTACAATGCTCAAGACCTCTGAAATTGTAGTCCTGGTGTGACGCTGTAGGATAATCACTCAATCTCAAGGTCGGTTTGAACCACAAGGTTGGCAGTTCAAACTCACCAGTGACTCCTTGGAAACCCCATACAGGGTCTCTAAGAGTTGGAACCGATTCAACCACACTTAACAACAAGAACATTTAGAAAACACTATGGGGTAGCTCTGCTCTGTCACATTGAATTGCCATGAGTTAAAAATCACCTCAATAATAACAACAACAGCAAGTTATTACAACAGTTGTTTTTGTTAAGTGCCACTGAGTGCCATGAAAGTCCTATGGTGCAGTTCTACTCTGACACACACGGGGCTGCCATTAGTCAGAACTAACTTGATGGCAACAGGGTTGTTTTGGGGTTACCAATTTGTACTTTATTGTCTTCATTGAACTAGTCTCATTCTGTAACACGTTCTTTGTCCGTGGCTTTGCTTCTTCTCTAACATTATTTGCACTGACTATAAGAAATCCTGCACTAAAAAATGGAAACAATGTCCCTATCTCTCATCAAATGCAAAAACAAACTCAAGATGTAACAAAGACCTAAATGTAAAACAAAACTATAAAGATCATCAAGGAAAAAAACAGGGACAAATTTAGGGACCCTAGATGCTTTTGAGTTATGGTGTTGGAGGAGAATATTGAAAGTGCCATGGGCTGCCAAAAGAACCAACAGATCTGTGTTGGAAGAAGTGCAGCCA
>NW_006408690.1:344870-350297 GCF_000296735.1 Chrysochloris asiatica
ACATATCAAAAGACTTCATTCAAAGAGTTAAAAGAGAATCCACAGACTAGGGAAAAAATGACATACTGGACAAGGGGCTAATCTATAAAATTTATAGAAAACTATAACATTTTCAATAACAAAAGCACAAACAATCCTATAAAAAAAATGGGCAGTGCATATCAACAGACACTTCACCAAGATGACACTCAGGTGACAAACATATGAAGAAATGCCCATAATCATTAAACATTGCCACTGCTGTTAAGTACTGTCATGTTGGTTCCGACTCATAGTGACTCTACATAGAGTTTCCGAGAAGTTGCAAGTGGGTTTGAACTGCTGATCTTGTAGTCAGCTGTCTAGTGTATATCCTATAGCACCACACCAAGACTCCATCTAGAAAGATACAAATCTAAACAACCATCAACTTGCCCCAGTATTAATACGAAGTTCAAAAAACCAGAAAACCACAAATGAGGACGAGGGTCAATGGTGTAATTAACAGTGGAAAAAGGTATGATGGTTCCTTAAAAATACTAAAACAGAAGCACCATCTGATCTAATAATCCCACTACTAGGTATACAGGGGACCTCAAAAAGTTGATGGAAAATAATCATTATCTTTCCATTCAATTTTTCCATAAACTTTTTGAAGCCCCCTGGTAATCCTAAAGAAATAAAACCTGTGACACGAACAGATATATGCACTCGTGTTCACCAGTTCACTAGTCACAACAGCAAAAAGATGTAAACAACCTAAGTGCCCACCAACCGATAACTAAACTATGGTACATCCTTTGGACCTGAGATCCCTGCGCATTGAACCTCTGGACCCAGGGACAGAAAGCTGTGACACCGGAGAAGTGGCAGAGGAGGAGCAGCAACAGAACCAAGAGTCAGAGCAGGAGACAGCAGTGGGCTTCCCAACCCATGGAGCAACTAAAACTGAATGACATTTTAACTCATGACAGGAAGTTTCCTTACAGAGAGGGTGCCTCCAGGCACTAGTGGGGGAAATAGGTTTGCTGACCCACTGAGCTAGAGTCAAGTACTTTTAGGCAGAGGCTTAAGGTGGAGTGGTGTGTCCTGTAGGCATTTATCAGCAGCTGATTTGCACAGTTGTGCCCTGTGTTATAATCTGCTAAATCCCTTAACTGTGAAAAACATAAATAAACAAACTCTGGTGCATACACACAATGGAATACAACTCAATGTTTAAAAACAGAAGTGAATCAAGGAAACACTTTGTAACACGGAAAAGCCTAGAGGACATTGTTGTTGTGAAGTGCTGTTCAATCGGTCCCCACCCATAGCAACCCTGTATAAGGTTTCTGAGGAGCAGCTGGTAAGCTTGAACCGCCGACCTTGCAGTTCAAATGGCTTTGCAGTCTGGTGCATTAACCCACAGAGCCACACATTACACTGAGGGAAATTAGTTTATTACAAAAGGGCAAATATTGTATGAGACTCCTACTATAAAAAGCCAAAATCGGTTTACACGCAGAACAATCATTTTTTGAAGGTTACTGGGAAGGGAAGGTAAATCACTAACCAGAAGGTAGACACATATTAGCTTGGATGATGGGGAAGGCCACATACAAAAAGAGGGCAGTCAGCACCAAATGACCAAAGCAAAGGAAGCCACTCAGAGGAACATAAGCGCTTAAGTCAACAAAGATAAATACTATTACATACATAACCCTGCAATGACAGTGGTAACAAGAGCTATGAGTAAATATATATATTTTTTCAAGTTGAACAGGGATGGGAAGATGAATGATACCCTAACCCCCAAGCATCAGAGGGGGTTTCAAAACGGTCATAGAAAAATGGAATGAAAAAGATACTGGAATTTTCCCACAAACTTGTTGAAGCCCACTCCTGTAGAGCATTTGACAGAGAATATTTTCTACACATGCATTTGTTATGTACTGCAAAGATATCTATGAATATAGCAGAGCATTCGGGAGTTACATGAAAACTTTTTAGTGACCAAACACCTTGAAGGAATGAGTTACTGGAGGCTCGGGACTATGTTCTCATAGACACTATAGTCAACTGGCATACCGTAGTCCACACAAAGACAGTGTTCTACATGTTGTTTTGCTATGTAGTGATCGGGGTCTTTAAAGCCATCTAAGGAGCTCTGGTGGAGTCCTGGTGTGGCACTGTGGGTTAATGTGTCATACTGCAAAACCATTTGAACTGCAAGGTTGGTGGTTCAAGCTCACCAGCTGCTCCTCGGAAACCCTATACAGGGTCGCTATGGGTCAGCGTCGACTCAACGGCACTTAACAACAACAACAACAACAACAAGGAGCTCTGGTAGCATAGTGGTTACAAATCGGGCTGTGAACCTTAAGGTCAGCAATTCGAAACTACCAGCTGTTCTGTGGAGAAAGATGAGGCTTTCTGCTCCTGTAAAGATTTACAGCCTCGGACACCCTGTACAGGGTCGCTATGAGTCAGAACTAACTCCAAGGCACACAACCACCACCACCAAGGTGTAAATAATTTGTCTCTCCCCATATGGAGCAAACGAGGGTGAAGAAAATCAAAGATGCAAGGAAACAATTAGTACATAGGACAAATAGACCACATGAACCCCAGTCTCCAAGACACTGAGACCAGAAAATCTTGATGGTTCCCCACTAGCACTGCTGATCATACTGAAAGGGATCATAATAGGAAGTCCTATATAGAGTGGGAGAAAGATATGAAACAAAACTCAAAATCCTGAAAAAGATCAGGCTCACTGGTCTGATAGACTATAGGCTACTATATGGCAGACTGGTGGAATCCCTGAGACTATGGCCTTTAGGCACCCTTCAGGCCTCGAACTGAACTCCCACTCTCCCCTAAACACCCCCAAAGCACAGTGCAACTTCCAGCCAAGCAGCATGCATGCTTATACAGTGAACAGTAACATCATAGAGGAATGTATTCCTTAGAGCAATCATTAGCCATCAAAAGGGCAGCATTCACCCAAGGATAAAGCTCAGAAAGCAGGAAGGGCCGGAAAGAAGGACTAAGGGAAATGGTTAACACAGGGTGGAAGTGGAAAGAATGCTGTTGCATTGTGGGACTTGCAATCAATGTCACAGAATAAAATGCGTATGAATGGCTGAATGGAAAACCAATTTGTTCTGTAAACTTTCATCCAAATCACAACTTTTTTTTTTTAATTAAGAAAAGAAACAAGAAAGCCTGTATTGTTTGCAGAATTGGCAATCAGACTCTGCAATTAGTTTGAATTGTACTTGCAATGTATTATCCAATGCATGTCACATCAGTAAGATTGAAAGATAAGGTTGTTTCAATGAATGGACAAGGTAAAAATTGTTGCTGCTGCTAAATGAGGAAGATGTGCATATGGAATTATTTTATTAATGATCAGTTTATTATCAAAGATTTATGTTACAATAATATCTATAAATCTCTACAATGTATGATACGATACTTAGATGAAAAGTATCTCCTGTATAATACATTTTCCCAGTATAAGTTTTCCTACATTTGATAAAGAATTAATATGGTCAAATGATTACAAAGATGTACAAAAGAAATTACTGTAATGATTATTGGCTAAAAGACAATATACTCATTTTTGTATATCACATCAAATAAATTACTTTTTAAATACAACTAAAAAGCAACAAAGTAGCTAGAATATAATCATAACCAGAGTTCAATCACTTTATATTGTTTACCTTTTCATCAAAGTATAACATACATATGGAGGAGTCCCTGGTAGTACAAACAGTTAACAAGCTCTGTGGCTAACCAAGCAAAAGGTTGGAAGTCTGAGTTTACCAAGAGACACCTTGAAATAAAGTCCTGGCAAACTACTTCTAAAAGATCAGCCAGTAGATAGATACCCTGTGGAGCACAGTTCTACTCTGACACACATAAGGTTACCAGGAGTCTGAGACAACTCAACAGCAAGTGATTTTATTCAAACAAAAAAGTGCAACACCTGTAGCAATGCTGAATTTTGAAGTGCTTCTTAAACATAAGTTTTATTTTATCTGGGAATATATATATATACATATATATCTTGTTGGTGCAGAATTGACAAGTAAAAATGATAGTCTGGTTACAAATAGAAGAAAACAGCAAATGACACTCAGGTTACAAATAGAAGAAAAGAGCAATTATGTTAATCTTAAAATTTGTAGTGGCGTTTAGTCATTTAAAATTTCCCTATATATTCTAGCCAATTTTTCTTACCTAGATTTCCATTTATTCATACCAATAACAAAGTCAGCTACCACTTTTAACCATTTACACTTTGGAAGAAACTATGAATGTCTTCTAACCTTTCTGCTATCAAACCTATAAAATGATTAGAATAATCCGGAGCCTTTTTTTAAAAGTCAAAAGTTTGGAGGCTTCACTCCCAAGGATTCTGATTCATTACATGACGGGGTGGGTCAGGAATTTGTGATTTTAAAAGTTATCTAATGATCAGACAGATTTGCTTGATTTTAAGTTCTGATCAAAGCAGGAATTCTATCAAATATTTGCTTTACTGAGGATCACCTCAGCTTTAAAATAACACATTCAGTTTTGGTAACACCGCTTTTTTAATAACTCCTTTAGAATACAGGACTGAATAAATTGATACATCAACCTATCCCTCACTTGTCCTTCAATTTGTTGTCCTGTGATGCTGGAAACTATGTCACCAGTACTTCAAATACCAGCAGATTCTCCCAAGCTGGACAATTTCAGCAGAGCTTCCAAACTTGAAGAAAGTCTAGGGAGAAAGGGATTGGTCAGTGGACCACTGCAACATTGATACAGTGCTGGAAGACAAGCCCCGCAGGCTGCAAGGTACTCAAAATATGGTTAGAGAAGAAAAGACTCATAAAAGTGGAGATGACTTTAATGACACGGATGGAGAAGAAGTAGCTGTTAACATCTACTAATAATCAGAACATGGAATGTACTAAATATTGATCTATGAAAAGTAGAAGTCTTCAAAAATTAAATAGAACACATGAACACCTATATCCTAGGCACTATTTGGTTGGTTGACTGTGTTCGGTCTAGTTGGTTCTAAGCCACAGCAACCCTGTATAGGTTTCCGAGGCTGTACAACTTTATGCAAGCAGAAAGCCTCACCTTTCTTCAGAGCTACTGGTAGATTCACACTGCTGACCTTGCAGTTAACAGCCCAACATGTAATCCACAAAGCCACCAGAGCTCCATCCTAGTCACTGTGTTGTTAAGTCAGTTCCAATGCATAGCGACCCTGTATAGGGTTTCCAAGGAGTGGCTGGCAGGCTTGAACCACTGATCTTTCAGTTGTTGTTGTTAAGTGTTACCAAGTTGGTTCCAACTTATAGCACCCCTGTTTAGGGTTTCCGAGGAATGGCTAGTGAGTTTGAACCACCAACCTTACAGTTCAAATCAACCTGGAGGTAGAGTGCTTATCCTATG
>NW_006408690.1:351627-362555 GCF_000296735.1 Chrysochloris asiatica
TCCATGACAGTGAAAGTACACCTGAATTTAGAACCCATCTCAGGAATAGACTTATCACATTGAGCACAATGACTGAACACCAGGTAAATGTTGGATGACATCAAGGACACCATTAATGAAGAAAGCAAAAGGTCATTAAAAAGACAGGAAACAAGGAAAAGACCAAAGAGGATGTCAGAAGAGACTCTAAAACTTGCTCTTAAATGTAAAGTAGCTGAAGCTACTTTATATGAAAAAATGATGAAGTAAAAGATCTGGGCAGACATGAGCAAATAAATAGTCACTGAGAAGACAAAGTAAAATATTATAATAAAATGAGCAAAGACATGCAGTTAGAAAACAAAATGAAAGAACTGTGGTCTTCTTGAGTTGAAAGAACTGAAGATAAAATTCCAGTTTTGAACTGCAACATTGAAGGATTCTATGGACAAAATTAGAAAGATGAGGGAGGCATCCAAAGAAAATGGAAGGAATACACCGAGTCACTGCACAAAAAGAATTGGCCATATGATCAAGAACCGATGATTATTAAGGGGAAATCCAGGCTGCATTCAAGGAACTGGCAAAGAACAAGGCTCTAGGAATTGATGAAATACCAACTGAGACTTTTCAAAATAATGATAAAAACACTAGAAGCGCACTCATCTATGCCAAGCAATTTGGAAGACAGCTACTGGCCAACCAACTGGAAGAGATCCATACCTTTGCGCATTCCAAAAAGAGGTAGAAATTATCAAACACTACCATTAATATCACAGGTAAATAAAATTTTAATGATGATAGTTCAAGAATGGTTGCAGCAATACATCGAAAAGGAAGCTGCCAGAAATTCAAGCTGGATTCAAAGCAGTGATATCACTGCTGATGCCAGGTGGATCTGGGCTAAAAGCAGAGAATACCAGGAAAACGTTTACTTGTATTTTACTGCCTATGCATAATCATTCAACTGTGTGGATCATAATAAACTTTGGATGATATTGTGGAGAATGGGAATTCCAAAACATTTAATTGTATTCATGCAGAATCTGTATATAAACCAAGAGACAGTTATTCAAACAGAGCAAGACGTTACTGCATGGGTTTAAAATCAGGAAAGGTGTGTGTCAGGGTTGTTTTTCTTCAGAGGTAACCAGAAAATAAGCGCACACAAAAAGAGATCACCAGAAAATCACACAGAGAAACAAAACAGTATTAAATGGGGCTGGGGTTCACAATTGTCCCTGTGTGCATTTTTCTTGGAAGCATTGATTACAGAGGGGGTTTTCTGTGTGGGCTTTTATCACATGCGCTTTCCTCCTAGAATTCTTCTCACCATATTTAATCTGTACACTGAGCAAATAACCCAGAAGCTGGACCATAGGAATAGAAACACAGCATTAGGATTGGAAGACTCACTAACAACTTGTGATCTGCAGAGGCACTGCCTTGTTTGCTGAAAGCCAAGAGGACTTGAAGCACTTACTGAGGAAGATCAAAGACTACAGTCTTCAGTATAGATTACACCTTAACAGAAAGAAAACAAAAATCCTTACAAGTGGACCCATAAGCAACATCGTGCTAAACACAGTAAAGATGAATGCTGTCACTAATTTAATTTGAATTAGACCCACAATCAACACCTATGATACATCAGCCCATAAATCAAGCAATGCATTTTTTGCTTTGAGCAAATCCATTACAAAAAAATTCTCTTTAAAGTTTAAAAAATAAAAAGCATCACCTTGAGAACTACAGTGTACCTAACCAAAGTTAGCATATTTTCAATCAGTTCATATGCATACAAAAATTGGACAAAGAATAAGAAAAACCAAAGAAGAACTGATACCTTTGAATTACTTGGCAAAGAATATTGAATGTACTGTACACTGGCTAGAAGAACGAATAATTCTATCCTGGAGCAAGTACAGCTAGATGCTCCTTGGAAATCAGGGTGCTGAGACTTTGTAGTACTTTGGACATGGTATTAAGAGGAAGCAGTTCTGGAAAAGAACATCATGCTTGATAAAGCAGAGGGATGGTGAAAAAGAAGAAAACCTTTAACACGATAGATTACCATAGTGGCTGCAGCGATGGGCTCAAGCTTTGACAATGACTGAAGACAGCACTGCATGGGGCAGTGTTTTGTTCTGTTGTATATGAAGTCAGTGTGAGTAGGCATCAAACAACAACAATCTATCCAAGGGTCCTGTACTGCCCTTCACAGCTACAGGAAATAAATCTAGTCTCTCCTCCACATTACAGAATCCAGTTAAGAATTCATTTCACACACTTATGAAATGGATTAAAATCTAAATAAATGAAAAAAGACCAAAAGTAATCTTAAATTCAGCTTTTTATGTTTGGATATTTAAGGACACTCTGCATATTTCACAGAAGGAGAAAATCAAGGCGGTTTGGTGTATATAAATCCTGTCAAGATATATGAGAATGAGTCAAATATTATTCACACCACAGTTATATTAAAATACCCATCCACGTTCCTGGCTGATGGTAACAATGAGCACGCATGTGAAATGATTCCGTTGAATAGATGACTTAACAATTGATTATGTGGCAAATCATTTGCAAATCAGCCATGGTTCTGGCTATGAAATAATCCACAACAGATTTGGGTTTAGAAAGATTGTACAAGATGGGTACCGAAACAACTCACGTCAAAGCATAAACAAAAGCATTTGGACATCGACAAACAAAATTTAGATCAATACTCAAAGAAAGGTAAGTTTCTATTAAAAAAAAATCATTACTGGTGACGAGACATGGATTCATTACTACAAACCTGAGAGTAAATGGAAGGGTATGGAATACAAACATCCTCAATCACCTACCAAGAAACAGTTTTAAAGTCAATCATCAGCTGGAAAATTGATGCTTATAGTTTTCTGGGCTCCTTAAGGGCCAGTATTGGAGTACTATCAGGAAAAGGACTCAGCAATCAGCAATGCTCCTCGTTATGGTGAGATGCTCCCTGAGGAGCTGAAGCCTAAACTTCGTATTAAATGCAGAGGACTGCTATCCAAGGGCATTGTGATCTTGCATGACAATGCACAATCACACACCTCTGCCCAGGCCTGATCTTGCTCCATCAGACTTTCATCTGTTTGGTCCCATGAAAGCAGCCCTTCAAGGATGAAAAGTTACCTCTGATGACAAAGTGAAGACAGCAGTGCATCATTTGTGGCTCTCAGCTCAGCCTAAAATATTTTTTAATAAGGGAATACAAAAGCTTGTTGACAGATGGACAAAGTGTATTGAAAAACAAGGAAATTATATTGAAAAATGATGCCTCTGTCTTTTCTAAAAGTTGATTAAAATCAATTCTGCAGCCGGAGTGCGGATAATTTTTGACTCACCCTCATAGTAAAGATTACTGCAGTGAACAGTAAAATAGATGTGCTCATTAGATTATAAGAAGAAAACAAGCTGTGGGACTACATGCATATCATTACTCATAACTATGTTAGAGATAAGCAACAGGGAAAAAGTAGTAAGTAGCCAACAAATTTGGAATAAAAACATGCCCAATATCAAACAGAAGGCAAACAGAGCAGGTAATCATGAGGACAAATTCACATGCTTTTTTTTTTTTTTTAATATATAATAATAGATGAACTGTTCTTCTGAAATACTTTCCTCAAAATAGATGAATATTGAGAAATACAAAATTTGAGCTGTAAAACTATTCCCTTATTCACAAATCTACAAAGTTGACTTTCTTACATATTGTAAGAGTTAAGTTTTTTGTGTCAACTTGACTGGGTCAGAATTGTCAGTGATTTGGCCAATTGAGATGTAGTCATCCCCCAGGATGAGGTTTAATATACTGTAAGCAACTCTATGGAGTTGGTGTGACGCTGTGGGCCAATGCATCAAACTGCAAAGTTGTTTGAACTGCAAGGTCACCAGCTAGCTGCTCCTTGGAAACCCTACACAGGGTCACTATGGGTTGGAATCAACTCGGCGACACTTAACAACAAATCAATTCTATGATAAAATCTGCTACGCACAGCCAATCAGTTGAAGGGACATGGCCTGCTTCAAAATACACTGGACAATCAGGCAAAGTTGGCTTGTTCTCAAGCTAGGTCTGGATCTTGCATCTGGTTTGTCCTCTGACCTTCAGTTTTTGGACTTGAGCCAGCAGTCTGCTCTATTACCTATGATCCTGGGAGTTGTCAGCTGCCTGCCTTCTTGCCTGCTGAACCTGCTTGGCTATCCACTGTCTGGCCTACCGATCTCGGTTCATGTGAGTCATAAGCCAGACATTTTGACCCATGGACTTGGGACTTGCCCACCTCTACAACTGAGTGAGCCATTTATTTAATATAAACTTCTCTTTATACATACATAGATAAGCTTCACTGGTTTTTTGTCTCTGGAGAGTCCAGTCTAACACGCAAATGAATAGATAAGTAGAAGGAAGAGGGCTTATTATTATAAAAAAATAATTTCCTTCACGCTTAGTTTCCTAAACCTTTAATACAATATATCCATTTGTCTTTCCGATTATTTTGGAAGTGCAAAAGGCCACCTTCCAGATTTTATTGTCAAAGAGACTACAAGGGTAAGTCAAAAAGTATTGATATAAAACATAGAAACCTTTATAAAACAAATAGCAAAATGCGAAGCTATTATTCCTTGACACCTCCTCCATCTAGGTGGAAACACACTTCTGAAGGTGGTGTTTCCATCTCCCTAAAACCATCCCTGAAGAATTGTGCACTTGTTCATACCATGTGGAAAATGGCAATTTTGACATCCTTGGCGGACTCAAATTTTGTTCCTTTTAAATGCTCTTTGAATTTGGGGAACAAAAAGAAGTCTGGAGGGCCAGATCAGGGATAGAAGATGGATGGAGTAAGGTTTCTCAGCATAATTCCCATAGTACACACACTGCTACCCTCTAAGAATGAACACATCATGTGCAATGTCATGATGGAAAAACTGTCCTCAGGCACAATGTTCCTGGCCTTTTTATCAATGCAGTTTTCAATTTTCTTAAGATTTCACAATAAGTCTCCAAATCATCCTGTATCCTTTGACAAAATCTATCAAAATGATTCCTTTGGAGTCCCAAACATCACTCACCATAACCATCTGAGCTGACCTCTCTGCCTTAAATAGAACTGGCCCACCAGAACATCTCAGACGTCACCTTTTTTATTTTTAAGGCACCCTGATGCAGCGCTGTAGGATAAGCACTAGACTGCAAGGTCAAGTTGAACAACAACAACAAGTTCTGGTATGGTGCTGTAGGACAGGCACTAGACTGGTAACCATGAGGTCAATGGTTCGAACCCACCATATGCTTCTCCAACACCTTAGACAAGGCCACTATGAGACAGAACTGACTCAATGGTACTTAACAACAACACAGTAACAATGAAATTATGACAAGAGTTTCACTGATAGATCTTGTCTGTAGCCACCTGCTGATCACAGAGGCAAGTAGAAACATGTTTTGTTTACCATAAATGTAATGAACTGAAAGAATACTTTGTAGCAATACTTTGCACCACACTCAAATTTGTAAAAAGGTGGAGACTTAAACTAAAAAGTATTTTGATGGAAGCAATCCAAAAATGTACCTGTAAGAAAGGATTTCATCCTACGGCAAACCAACAAAATCAGCAGAAGACTCAGTAATATTTTAACCCCATTTAATTCCTCATGGTCAATTAAAATTAAATAAATAATAGGACAATCTTTAACTCCAATTACCTGTCATTTTACTAATCTAATCACACAAAGTAGACAGAAAAACAAGTGCCCACCATATGTTCTTTCTGTAAAAGAAAATAGCTGTATTAAATAACAGCATCTGTGCGTCTTTATCATGAGCACTGCCCAAACTTACATAAGCATATTTGTAAATATAATAAGCTGGCAGGTCTCACTCATCAACCAAAGAATAAAAGAAACTGAGTATCACTTTTATACTAGATTATTTGGCCTGGTATTAAGTAAAAAAATGAAGAATCAGAGAGGTTATGCAAGATACACTGGACCTCATAAAATGTTTATTTTTCACTTAAAAGAGACGAATGCTATGGGACACTATCAATTTGTGAAAACATTTTCTTTAGATCTGGTAATCATTTTGTTAATGGTTTTATGTAATGTTAAGTCCTAATCAATATATTCAAATTCAGAACTTCTGCTGAAATGTCATTTAATGATATCTGCAGCTGCTACTGCCATTAGTCTCAATTCCAATTGAAGGCTTTACTTGCATTTTGAACATGGAGCACAAAGCTTTTGACATGCAATGATATTGTTACATATTAAGAAAAAAAAAAAAAAACCCACAACACTGCCATCACGTTGATTTGAACTTACAGTGACTCTGTGTGTTACAGAATAGTACTGAGCTCCACAGGGTTTTCTAACTGTGCTCTCTGGAAACCCTATACAGTGTCGTTGAGTCGGAACGGATTCTACAGCACTAACAACAATCTTTACAGAAGCACATCGCCAGGTCTTTCTTCCATGGCGCCACTGAATCGGTTCAAATCGGAACTGCTCAGGGACCTTATAACAAAGATTCATGGACATGTAGGAACACAAGTTTACAATGAAATAATAAGTGTTATATTATATTGTTCTACACCTAGACAAAACACCCTGCTGAGGCATGGTAGGATAAGCACTGGACTGCTAACTACAAGGCTGGTGGTTCACACCCACCAGCCACTCCTCAGAAACCCTCTACAGGATCGCCATGAGTTGGAACCGACTTGACAGCTCTTGCAACAATAACTATGGAGCGCTGGTAGCATAGTGGTTATGAATCAGGCTGTGAACCGCAAGGTCAGCAGTTTGTAACTACCAACTGTTCCTCGGGAGAAAGATGAGGCTTTCTGCTCCCGTAAAGATTTACAGCTTCGGAAACCCTGTACAAGGTTGCTATGAGTCAGAACCAACTCCACGGCACATAACAACAACAACAATAACTAGGCTAGAACGAATTCTAGACCACCACTGGGTAAAAAAAAGGTTTCAAAAAATGTTTTTAAGTATTGTTTTGAGCAGTGCATGTACTTTTAAAAAAAGTGTTTAAATGCTTTTTTAAGCAGTATAGGCTTATTAAAAAACAAGAGTTCCACAAGCTTAATAGTACATTACTTTTTTAAAAACTATCTGTCAATAATCATTTTTTTTTAAGTTTGGGTAATTTTTAAAAAGTAAAAAATCACCCAAAATTAACATTTTATGATATATGTCATTGCTGTGGTTTTCAGAAACATGTGCTTAAAAAGATACAAAATATACATTTTGGTCATTTATTATAAGAAATAAAACACTGTCAATACAGACAAATTACTTTTTGGTAGTTTCTCTATCCACCAGTGGACTCCTTTTCCATTAGGCTCTTAATTATCATTATCTTAGCTCTTAGTGCAAAATACACATTTGGACACTGTGTTGGTTACTGTTACTTGGTTACCAATTTCCCATAGGAAAGAAAGATGAAAGAAAAATAGGGATCAAAAAATACTAGCGCTGTAGGATAAGCACTTGACTGATAACCATGAGGTTGGAGGTTCAAATCCACCAGCTGCTCCTTGGAAACCCTATGTAGAGTGCTGATGTGGCACTGGAGAATAAACATTTGACTGCTAACCACGAGGTTGACAGTTCAAACCAACCAGGCACTCCTTCCTATACAGGGTTTCTATGAGTTGGAACCCACTCAATAACACTTAACAACTGCCAAGTTCTAATGGAGACAGAATTGAATGGAAAGTGGAACGAAGGTCACAGTAGCATAGCGGTTACGAATTGGGCTGCGAACCGCAAGGTCAGCAGTTCGAAACTACCAGCTGTTCCAAGGGAGAAAGATGAGGGTTTCTGCTCCTGTAAAGATTTACAGCCTTGGAAATCCTGTACAGGGTTCACTATGAGTTGAAACCGAACTGATTCCCTGGCACATAACAACAACTGTACATAGTTTTAGTAGCCTAAAATTCCTGGTGTGGCGCTGTAGGATAAGCAATGAACTGCTATCTGCAAGGATGGCTGTTTAAGCTCCTTTGAAATCCTATACATGTAGGGCTGCTGAGACTCGGAACCAACTTGACGGCACTTAACAGAAAAAAAAGCATATTTACATATTACATGCTTAATTTTAAAACTTGGGAGTATAGTGGCTCTGTAGAATAAGCACTGGACTGCAAACCACAAGGTTGGTGGTTTAAGCTCTGCAGGAGAAAAATATGGCTTTCTGCTTCTGCAGAATTACAGCTTCAGAAACTGTATACAGGGTTGCTATGAGGGGAACTGACTCAACCGCACTTAACAATAGCAATTTCAAAACTAAATTGCAAATTCATTTTGGAGTCAGTCTAAGTCTTCAATCATTCATTTAAAAATTATTTATTGAGGGTCTACTCTGTGCCAATAGGGCTCTGGTCGTGTAGTGCTTACAAGTCGGGCTGCTAACCTCAAGATCAGCAGTTCGAAACTATCTGCAGTTCCTCAGGAAAAAGATAAGGCTTTCTGCTGTAAAGATTTGTTGTTGTTGTTATGTGCCGTGGAGACGGTTCCGATTCATAGCAACCCTGTACAGGGTTTCCGAGGCTGTACATCTTTACGGGAGCATAAAGACTCATCTTTCTCCAGCGGAACAGCTGGTAGTTTTGAACTGCTGACCGTGCAATTAGCAGCCCGATTCGTAACCACTACGCTACCAAAACTCCTTGCCGTAAAGATTTACAGCCTCAGAAACCCTATGCAGGATCTGTAAGAGTCGGCATTCTGACTCCACAGCACATCACCAATACTACCATCACTATGTGCCAGGCACTCTTCTGAGCACAAGAAATGCAACAGTGAACAGAACAGAGTTCTGCACTCTTAACAATTATATTCCAGATTCGTTATCTAAAATAAATAAGTAAAAATTATAGCATGCCATGGTGAATGCTTTCTGAAAGGCTGGTGGTTCAAACTCACCAGCTGCTCTAGGGAAGAAAGATGAGGCTGTCTGCTCCCGCAAATTGATTTATAATCTCAGAAACTTTATGGCAGTGGGTTTGGTTTATGTTATATCATGCCAGATGAAATTAAGTGATACGGAGAAAAATAAAGCAACTAACAAGGGCAGGGTGTGTTCAGGGTATGAGGGAGGGACATTCAATAAACAGTGGACAGCAAAGACCTCACTGAGGCAGTGATCACTCAGCAAAATCCTGAAGGAAAAGACAGAGCAAGTCATGTAACTATCTGAGGGAAGACTGTCCCACATCAAGGGTATAGCATATAGAAAGCTCTGAGGCATTACCATGCCTAGAGTGTACGTGCGAGACCAGGAGTCCAAAATGGCTAGCTGACTGAGGGGAGAGACAGCGAATTGAGAAAGGAGATCAGGGAAGTGGGTGGGCAGATAGGAGAGGGCTTTACAGTTCACGGTAAAGACTCTGGCTTTTAATCTTGATGGAAATGAGATTAAAGGGATTTGAATAAAGGAGTGAAATGATCTGATTTAGGAAAAGTCCTCTGATTAATCTGTGGAGAATAGACTTTAGGCTGGCAAGAACTAAAACTGAAGACATAAAATGAGTTAGGAAGTTATTGTAATGAATCATGTGAAAGAAGATGATAAGCTTGGATTCAGGGGTTAGTGGTGCAAGCAATAGCGTTTACAAAACACAGACACACAGAGTAAGTCAAAAGTATTGCTACAACATCATAGAAACCTTTATTTTTTTTTAAAAAAAGGATCAAAATGTAAACCTATATTCCTTGATATACTCTCCATCTAGGTCTGTGCACTTCTCTTAGTGATGTTTCATCTCTCTAATCCTTCCCAGAAAAATTCTGTGCTCTTCGATTTACACCACGTCAAAACAGCAGTTTGAGCATCCTCAAGGGACTCGATCTGTGTTCCCTTTAAATGTTCTTTGAGTGTGGGTAACAAAAAGAAGTCTGAAAAAGCAAGATCAGGGCTGTAGGATGAATGGGATAAGGTTTCCCAGCAAAATCCTCATAGAACCGCCATGATTACCCTCAAACAATGAGCAGGTGCACTGCTGTAAAGGAAAAACATCCTTGGCACAACTTTCTTAGCCATTTCCTTGCCAATGCAGTTTTCAATTTTCTTAAGACTTCCTCATAAAAAGCCCCCCTTTGAGAAAATCTATCAAGAGATAGATCCCAAAAATCTTTGGGATCCCAAAAAGCATCAGCACCATAAACTTGTGAGCTGACCTCTCTGCCTTGAATTTAACTGGCCCATCAGATTCCCTATTTCTTAGCAATCTACTGCTGCTATAACAGAAATACCACAAAGTAGACAGCTTTAATCAACAAAAATCTATTCTTACAGTTTAGGAGGCTAGTCTCCTTTGAGCATCTGTAGGCCCAGCGTTCCTTGGAGATCTCCATGTGTCTTGGCCTCCATCTTTCTCTGAATCCACGAGCTTCACAGAGCAGTGACCCCGGGTCGATAGGACACACTCCACTCCTGGCTCTTTTTGTCATGGTGGTAGTGAGTCCCTATGTCTCTGCTGACTTCTCTCTCCTTTTAGCTCTTGTAAGATAAAGGTGTTTCCCGGGAAATTCCCTGATGTCATATCAGGGTTGTGATGGGATTAAAGATATTACAGCTCACTTTTGACACTCTTACTGGTTTAGCACATCAGATCATGGGGATCATCATGTAACTTATACAGTACATTGTTAAATAACCAAACCACCAAAAATTGGGACCCAGCCAAGCTGATACTTGGGGGGATACAGTTCATTCTAGGACACCCTGGAAGCCACTGTTTTGATTAGATCTTTTTCCTGAAGACATTGTAGTGTAAAGTTTGTAGAAAAATTCCCTTATCTTTTCATTCCATTTTTCCATGAACTTTTTGAAGCCCTATACATAGCTAAAAGTAAGTATGTATATTATATACATAAGTGTATATATATATATATAT